>NC_133328.1:647224000-647443764 GCF_042186555.1 Aquarana catesbeiana | reverse complement strand
TACAAAGTGCTATACACTAGTGTGATGTTTTTTTGTAATTGTGTAATTTAATAAAGTATTGGCTTGGTTTTTCAGACAGTGCCTGAGGGTCTTCTGTCCTCTTGAGAGATACTTATTCTCTTTGTTGTTTTTTCCTATGGGAAGGAACCTGCTATAGTGTGGGGTGAGACTATGAGCACCGAGCCATGATTGGAGAATGTCATCATCACTTTTTCCAATCAGAGCTCTGACAGTGCTCTGTGTCCTAATTGGCAAAGGTTTCATCCAATTAGGGCCCTAGAACGCACTGTGAAGCGAACAGTGCATTGTGGGGCGCTCGGCGGGCGAGTGTGATTTTAACTGCACTACTGTCTCAGTCTGATTCATGGTTTCTGACAGTAGGCGAAGGCTATGAATTCAGAAGATGCAGTCAATCCATTTGTTGGTAATATTTTTTCCAGATTGGATGAGCAGGATCACCACATGGATCAGGTTGCCTTAGCGTTACAGACGCTCCTGAATCGCACGGTTCACCTGGAATCTCCCACTGTGGCTGCTCTGGTACAACCTGTGTTGCAGGCCGTCCCTGCTGCTGCTCTGTCTCTGTGCGGGCACTGGCCTCGAGTATTACCTCTATAAGAGGTATGTCTGGTTCTGCTCTGCTTCCCCAGCGATTTGGGGGTGATCCAGTTCAATGCAGAGGGTTTCTCAATCAGGTTGAGATACTTCGAGATGCTGCCCCATGCGTTTCTAACGGACAGAAGCAAAGTAGGTTTCGTGATATATTTGCTTTCTGAGAGAGCCTTGGCCTGGGCAAACCCTCTATGGAAGATGCAAAAACCTGTAGTCTTGAGTTACCCAGAGTTTGGGGCTTCCTTTAAAAGGTTATTTGACGTTCTCGCGCGCTCCGCTTCTGCTGCCAAGTGCCTCATGTCCATCAAACTGAGTACGAGAACTGTTGCCAATTACACCATTGAATTCTGTACTCTAGTGGCGGAGGTTGCGTGGAACAATGAGGCCCTAGTTGCTGCTGTTTCTCATGGTCTCTCAGATATCATCAAAGATAAGATAGCAGCCCACTGAGCTGGAGAAGTTGATCATGTTTGCCATCCTCATTGACTCCAGACTCAGAAAAAGACTCTCTTTTAAGGAGCGCTTGCGAAAGCTTCCTGTACATTTGTCTCCAAGATTTACAGTCCTACCTGTGCCTCCCTTACCTCCCATTCCTCCTGGTACCGAGTCGGTCAGTGAAGATGCACTTGGGCTTCACATGACTTTCTGCAGACGAGAGAACCTTTAGGAGGAGGAGGGAGAGATGGTGCCTTTATTGTGTCCAGGCAGGTCACTTTTTAAAATACGGTAAAGAAACTGCGCTAGGATATATAAAAAGGATATGAAAAATAGGTAATAGGTTTTACGTAAACAGGTGACCCCCCCCCTCTGCCATAGGGATATCCCCGTGCGCAGAGGGGGCGGGGTCACCAGGTGGCCCCGCCCTCCATTATTTAAGAACTGTCACCTCAACAGAAAGGTCACACAGCGGAACACTCCCACTGAGGTGGATCGTGCGGAGGACGTAGCAGAGAAGAAGCCGGAGGAAGATGCCGGAGGAGAAGACCGGAGAAGTAAGCGGAGGATGAAGCGAGGGAAGAAGAAGATGGAGGAAGAAGAAGAACACCGAAGGAAGACCAGAAGAAAGAAGATGGAAGAAGAAACGGAGAAAGAAGAAGAAATTAATGAAGGAATTGTCAAAAACCGTCTCTTGTCTTTTTTAACGTTTTTGACACTTTTTTGTGAAATGGTAAGGGTACATTTGTACCCCATTACCAATTCACACGGGGGGGGGGCCGGGATCTGGGGGTCCCCTTGTTAAAGGGGGCTTCCAGATTCCGATATGCCCCCAGCCCGCAGACCCCCACAACCACCAGGCAAGGGTTGTGGGGATGAGGCCCTTCTCCCCGTCAACATGGGGACAAGTTGCTTTGGGGGCCGCTACCCCAAAGCACCCTCCCAATGTTGAGGGCATGTGGCCTGGTACGGTTCAGGAGGGGGGGCACTCTCTCGTCCCCCCCTCTTTCCCTGCGGCCTGCCAGGTTGCGTGCGCGGATAAGGGTCTGGTATGGATTTTTGGGGGGACCCCACGCCATTTTTTTTTTATTTTGGCGTGGGCTTCTGCTTAAAATCCATAGTCTGGTATGGATTTTGAGGGGGACCCCCATGCCATTTTTTAAAAAATTTTGGCACGGGGTTCCCCTTAATACCCATACCAGACCTGAAGGGCCTGGTATGGAATTTAGGGGGACCCCCACGCATTTTTTTTTTAAATTTTGGTTCAGGCTCCCCTGTGGGGAAATTCCATGCCGTTTTTATCAATGAACTTTTATGTGTATTGCCGGACCGACAATTCATTATAGCCGGCACTAGCGCTAGCACTTTTAAATGACTTTAGAAATGTAATTTTGCTGTCAGACTGTTTTTAACATGGGAAACACGCGCCACTTTACAGGCATACTATAGACACCCCCCAGGTACGAAATTTAAAGGCGTATTACACTTTTATTGTTTCACTTTAAGCATTATTAAAATCACTGCTCCCGAAAAAACGAACGTTTTTAAAACTTTTTTTTGCATTGATCCATGACCCAGGTCCCCAAACACATTTTTATGACAATAGCTTGCATATAAGCCTTTCAAATTAGCACTTTTGATTTCTCCCATAGACTTTCAAAGCGTGTTCCGCGACTTTCAATTTGCCGCGAACACCCCAAATTGTTCGCTATTCGGCGAACGGGCGAACAGCCAATGTTCGAGTCTAATTCATGTTCGACCCAAACATAAAGCCCATCCCTAGTAGAGAGTTACTTCTTACCAGAAACCCATGATCCCCCATTACAGAGGATCAAGGGAAGCCTGCAATAATGGTACAATTTCCAGGACACCCCAAGCAAAACCGCTGCTCTTCGGATCGCCTGTGGTAGTATTACAATCTCCAGAGCGCACCAAGCAGGACCACTACTCTTCAAACCATCTCATTATATTCAAGCCCATGAGCGGGTTGTGCATGGCATGTAAAAACATAAATGCTCCAATAGTGTAAAACCTTTAAATTTATTAAAACAGATAAACAAAGTATTGCACTTACAATGTATTAGCAGTAAAAGCGCCTGAAGTCTGGTGCGCCGGCTGGCACATACTCAGACAAACCCAACCATCTGGGTACACAAACAGCGAGCATGAGGTGACGTCAGCGCGTTGCTCCGCCCTACGCGTTTCGTAAGAATTACGTCATCTAGGGGCACGGGCGACGCGCTGCGTCACCTCCCTTTATTTGGTGGCAACCCGACCAAGCCTTGCTCTGAGCCGCAGTCTGCTGACAGACCTGCGCAATAATAGTATGTAAATTCGCGAGGCCCGCCCAAACTCTCGCCGGCGGATAATGGTCGGTGTAACGTCCCACACAAAAAATGAAAAGATCAACAATTAAAAAGAGCAAAAAGGAGGGGTAAAATTTCACAAAAGCCAGGCATCCAACTTGTGGCCGTGCCAGCACGGTCCGGACACAAAAAGGAGACATGGATGCCTGGAATGGCCCATCTCTGCCCATTCAACGGCGTAAGTAGGTCCAAGTATCAACACTGCTGCCACCTACAGCAGCTGAGCCGAGTGACACCTAGTGGACAAAACATATATGACACGTGATAAAAAAGGGGGGTTATTCCTGCGCTACCGGATGGGGAAAAAAAGATACCGGATGGGGAAAAAAAGTAGTAAAGCAATCAAGCGAAATGTGGACTAGGTTTTTTAGAACTGTATATACCATATATTGCCGGGCAGCTGCATGCACCGAACAGAGGGCTCAGACATAAGCCCAAAAAATGTAAAACGAGAAGGGGGGGGGGGTGGTGCTGCGCTATCCGAAGGGTCTCTGTGGTATATAAATAATCCTTACTGATCAGTATGGTTGATGTCAATATAAGTAATTATAAACAATACATGTGAATAAATCAAAAGTGATAAATAAAACCAATTCAGTGTATGTTGAAATTATTCAATCCAATAATACAATAAATATATATAAAGTGCTCGTGCTCTTGTGCCTTATAGAAATCTTGAAATATTCCAAGCTAATACATATGCTAAAGTGCAAAAAAGACAATATTATCACACAAAAATAGAAGTGTCAGATGTATTCAACAAACAAACGCATGGTCGCCTAATCTTAGTGTTGCGACCAGTGCAACAGTGCAAAACGCAGTATAAAGTGATCACGTGAATAAATTAATAATTAATCCAAAGGTTGCTGGTGTCCTAATAAATGAATAAATAGTCTGATATCCAAAAACAAGTCCGTGCAGTCTAAACTCAAAATTGATCAATGGTGCACAGAGAAACAGTGTTCAAACACAGCAGGATAAATGACAGTAAGGTGATGATATGTAAATGAACCACTCTGTGTCCTCTTCATGCAGCATGCACTAGTGTGGGTAATAGCCCCTTACCTAGCGGTGCTAGGTCAACCGCATATAGGATATAGGATCTCGAGGTCCAGGGTCTCTCCTGCGTCTCTCTATCCAAGTTGGCTGGCTCTGCAGGGTCCTATTGGGGGCTGGATGTATCTGGTTGTGGTCCTAATTGGGGTCCCGGGGCACTGCGACTCCTAGCTCCTCCTCCAAATCACATCTCCAGTGTATGTAAAATAGGACAAAGTACCCAAATAGTGTAGTAGGTTTTTTTCTAAGGGTTACTTTATTCATATATGCATTACACAAAGGTACTCACATTACTCACATTAAGCAGTTTTTTTCAATAGCGTTGTATCCTACGAGTCACGAACTCGCAAAGGCATTCAGCAGAGAAAGGGAAAATAGAAAACAAGCCTATTCCGTCCCTACGCGTGACGTCACGATCACGTGACTTCTTCAGGGGATCACATCCCCTGAAGAAGTCACGTGATCGTGACATCACGCGTAGGGACGGAATAGGCTTGTTTTCTATTTTCCCTTTCTCTGCTGAATGCCTTTGCGAGTTCGTGACTCGTAGGATACAACGCTATTGAAAAAAACTGCTTAATGTGAGTAATGTGAGTACCTTTGTGTAATGCATATATGAATAAAGTAACCCTTAGAAAAAAACCTACTACACTATTTGGGTACTTTGTCCTATTTTACATACACTGGAGATGTGATTTGGAGGAGGAGCTAGGAGTCGCAGTGCCCCGGGACCCCAATTAGGACCACAACCAGATACATCCAGCCCCCAATAGGACCCTGCAGAGCCAGCCAACTTGGATAGAGAGACGCAGGAGAGACCCTGGACCTCGAGATCCTATATCCTATATGCGGTTGACCTAGCACCGCTAGGTAAGGGGCTATTACCCACACTAGTGCATGCTGCATGAAGAGGACACAGAGTGGTTCATTTACATATCATCACCTTACTGTCATTTATCCTGCTGTGTTTGAACACTGTTTCTCTGTGCACCATTGATCAATTTTGAGTTTAGACTGCACGGACTTGTTTTTGGATATCAGACTATTTATTCATTTATTAGGACACCAGCAACCTTTGGATTAATTATTAATTTATTCACGTGATCACTTTATACTGCATTTTGCACTGTTGCACTGGTCGCAACACTAAGATTAGGCGACCATGCGTTTGTTTGTTGAATACATCTGACACTTCTATTTTTGTGTGATAATATTGTCTTTTTTGCACTTTAGCATATGTATTAACTTGGAATATTTCAAGATTTCTATAAGGCACAAGAGCACGAGCACTTTATATATATTTATTGTATTATTGGATTGAATAATTTCAACATACACTGAATTGGTTTTATTTATCACTTTTGATTTATTCACATGTATTGTTTATAATTACTTATATTGACATCAACCATACTGATCAGTAAGGATTATTTATATACCACAGAGACCCTTCGGATAGCGCAGCACCCCCCCCCCCCCCCCCTTCTCGTTTTATATATGACACGTGGACTTCCAAAAACTGGGTAGAAGCTATAAGCCCAAATGTCAAATTACGAAAAAAATTATTAAGCGATGTGCGCCTTTCAAGTCACAGTCGCAATAAAGCCAGAGTGACTGTGAAAATAAAATAGAATTAAGAATTAAAAACATATATATATATATATATATATATATATATATATATATATATATGAATACATGAGTGTTCCAAAAAATCCTCAGTTCACAGGAAAAACCAGAAACGAGGACTAATATCTATATAGGGGCCAATCTCTATAAATGGTAAGGATGCCATCTAGTGGGCAGCATGTAATTTGCAGCCCAACAATTGCCCCATAAACGGTCCTTATTAGGGACTGGGAGAAAACAACAAACTAAAAAAGTTAAAATATTGTATGAACAAATGTCTACCACCTTATGAGAAATCAGAAGGAAGGTAGAAACAGGAAGGACTAGTATGAAGATATAAAACAAATAATAATAAACCGGTTCCCCAGCAAATACAGACCCAGAGCAGAAGGCCTAATGGCAGGCTGCCACAGCCACAATTTGATTTACAAGTACCTGACCCTCACATAATAAATCCCACCACCCACCTAAGCTGTATCATTACTATAGAAGAGATATATATGCTGTAACACATAATGATCAATGAACACCCATAATGATATCCAAAGTATTCAAGACACCATGACATAGTAGTAGTTAGGGTTTAGAAATGGTTTTACCATGGTTTGGCCATTTACCAATTCTACAATTACTTGTAGAAACCTTCGCCACTTTAACCCTTCTCTTCTCTATTCTGCTACTGACCACCTATATGACATAATCTCTCCCCTGTCCTGTCCTGGCCACTTCTGTCTACAACAGTTCACTCTCATCATCACTAGATGCACTTGCTCCTCTAACCACACGCAGAATTAGGCCCCGACCGTTACAACCCTGGCAAACTGACAACACTAGAAATCTAAAGAGACATTGCCGTGCTCTTGAACGACTGTGGCGTAAAACCAAATGCCTGCAAGACTTCACCCTATATAAATCTGCCCTTCTAAAATACAATTCATGCCTCCATGCTGCCAAACAAGCCTACTTTGTCTCTCTTATTAATTCCTTGTCATCCAGTCCCCGTCGGCTCTTCTCAACCTTTAACTCTCTGCTTCGTCCACCACCCCCTCTACCCACTAACTCACTCACTGCCCAAGAGATTGCCAATCACTTCAAAGACAAGATCGATGCAATTCGTGAGGACATCTCCACTGTGCGTACATCTTCCCCACCCATCATACCTTGCCCAGCAGCACATTCAACACTCTCCTCTTTTGAATTGGCTACTACGGAAGAGGTTACAAAAATTTTCTCGGATGCCCACCTAACCAATTGTCCCTTGGATCCTGTTCCCTCACAACTACTACGGTCACCCTCTTCTTCTATCCTATGCTCCCTCACCCACATCTTCAATCTCTCCCTTTCTAGTGGCATTTTCCCCTCCCCTCTAAAACATGCACAGATCACTCCCATTCTTAAAAAGCCCTCACTGGACCCTACCGACCTGAACAACTTAAGACCCATCTCATTACTCCCATTCACCTCTAAACTTCTAGAACGCTTAGTCTACAACCGTCTTAGCTCCTACCTCAATGAAAATAACCTGCTTGACCCCTTACAGTCTGGCTTTCGCTCGCAGCACTCCACGGAAACTACCTTACTAAAACTCACTAATGATTTACTAACTGCTAAAACCAACAGCCAGTACTCCATACTCCTACTACTTGACCTCTCTGCGGCCTTTGATACTGTTGACCACCTGCTCCTTCTCAATAAACTACATTCCCTTGGCCTCCGAGATTCTGCTCTATCCTGGTTCTCTGGCTATTTATCACAGCGCTCCTTCAGTGTCACCTACAACTCTGTCTCCTCCTCTCCATTGCCCCTTTCTGTGGGGGTCCCCCAAGGCTCGGTTCTTGGACCCCTTCTCTTCTCTATCTACACCTCCTCCCTTGGTCACTTAATAACTGCCCACGGCTTCCAATACCACTTATACGCTGATGACACCCAAATCTATCTGTCTACTCCTCACCTCACTCCTTCAGTCTCCTCTCGCATTACTAACTTACTAACTGACATATCAGCATGGATGTCGCACCACTTCCTTAAACTAAATCTCTCTAAAACTGAGCTATTAATATTCCCCCCTGCCCGTGCCCCCCTCCATGACTTTTCCATCAAAATCAACAATGCAACCATCAGTCCCTTCCCTCACGCCAGGGTACTAGGTGTAATCCTAGACTCTGACTTGTCATTTCAGCCTCAAATCCAATCGCTGTCAAAAGTTTGTAGAATTCACCTCCGTAACATCTCTAAAATTCGCCCTTTTTTAACAAATGAAACCACCAAACTCCTCATTCACTCCCTTGTTATCTCTCGCCTTGACTACTGCAACTCCCTTCTCATTGGCCTACCGCTCCATAGGCTATCCCCTCTTCAGTCTATCATGAATGCTGCTGCCAGACTTATCCACCTTACCAACCGCTCAGTGTCTGCCAACCCTCTACTTCAATCCCTACACAGGCTCCCAATCACCCAGCGAATTAAATTCAAAATTCTAACCACAACATACAAAGCCATTCACAACTCTGCCCCAAGCTACATCACTAATCTTGTCTCCAAATATCACCCAAATCGACCTCTCCGCTCTTCTCAAGACCTCCTGCTTTCAAGCTCTCTCATCTCCTCCTCCCATGCTCATCTCCAGGATTTCTCCAGAGCCTCTCCCATCCTCTGGAACTCGCTACCTCCATCTATCCGGCTATCCCCTACTCTTGCTACCTTCAGGCAATCCCTGAAAACTCATCTCTTCAGGAAAGCCTATCACGTCTCCAACTAATCTCCTACCACTTCCACCAGCTCATTCCCCACAGTTACAATCTTTTGTACCACCTGCCCCACCCTATTAGATTGTAAGCTCTTCTGAGCAGGGCCCTCTTAATCCTATTGTATTGTATTATAACTGTATTGTCTCCCTTTTATATTGTAAAGCGCTGCGTAAACTGTTGGCGCTATATAAATCCTGAATAATAATAATAATAATACCAGATGTAATACAAATACAATCTCAAGAATTGTTGATAAAAGCATTCACGTCCGTATCGACGTTAAGGCCAAAAGGAACATATGTTTTGAGTCTATGGATCCAGGCCATTTCTAATTTTGAAATTTCCCTAACCAGTTAGCCACCTCTCCAGTGGAGTTTATATTTATCTATCCCCATGTACAGTGTATTGGATGGATCCCTGTTATGTACCTGATCATAGTGTCTCGACACCGAGTGCTTATCGAAGCTTTTTCTGATGTTGCTGATATGTTCGTTCAATCTAACTCGAAGAGCCCTTTTGGTCCTCCCCACATACTGTAAGTCACACGGGCACTGTATGAGGTAGACCACACCCTCAGATGAACATGTGATGAATGGCTCGACCTCATATGACCGTGAGGTACTGGTGGACACAAAATTACAGATTTTTCTCTCCTTGCATCTGTTGAGAGTACAGACCTGACAGTTTTTACACCTATAATAACCCGTGAGAGTCTGAAAAAAACACCTGTTTTCTTTTGGTGGATCCTGAACACTGGGGGCTATCCTACTGCTCAGAGATGATGGCCCTTTAAAGATTATACGAGGTCTTTCAGGTAAGCTAGTGCCAAGAACCTGATCACTAGCTAGAACATGCCAGTGTTTTTGAATCAAATTCTTGACACCCCGATGTTGTACCGAAATTGTTGTAATAAACGGTACGGAAATTTGGGTATAACCCATATCATGATGTCTTTCTGACAAAAGTAGTTTTCTATCTTTCTCCTGTGCAGTTTTCACTGCCTGAGATAGAAAATTCTGGTCATAATCCCTCTCTAAAAATCTACCTGAAAGGATGGCCGCCTGATTATCAAAAACATCAGCCTCAGTGCAGTTACGTCTGAGATGTGTAAATTGTCCTTGAGGGACTGCTCTCAACCAGGGCTCGTAGTGGCAGCTATCTAGAGGTATGTATGAGTTTCTGTCCGGTGATTTAAAAAAAGTGGACATCACAAACTTATCTTCCACCACCTTGAATTTTAAGTCAAGAAAGTTAATTTCTTCCAAACTGGCTTCAAAGTTCAACTTGATACCTCTGTTGTCCTCATTGAAGGCCGCCATAAAACTGTGGAGGTCAGACTCACTCCCATCCCACAGGAGGAGGACATCGTCGATATATGTGGCCCACAGGACCAATTCCGGTCTCCTGGGGGCATTGATGGCGTCCTCCTCCCATTTGGCCATGAATAGGTTGGCCAGACTCGGGGTGTAATTAGCCCCCATAGCTACCCCTCTATCCTGACGGTAGAACTGATGGTCAAACCAAAAATAGTTGTGACTAGCAGCGTACTCCAGTAATTCCATGATGAAATCTATCTGAGGCAAGGTTAGGCCAGAACCCCTTACTAGATACAGCTTAACTGCCTCTAGGCCCAAATGATGGGGGATAATGGTGTAAAGTGAGGTTACGTCCACAGTAACCAACCAAAGTCCTCTCTTGGGAGTGATACCAGACAGCAGATTGATAACCTGTTTGGTATCCTTAATATATGATGGAACTGTCTGTACCAAGGGCTGTAAATGTGATCAATATACTTGCCCACCCGGGACGTGATCAAACCAATCCCACTTACTATGGGACGTCGCGGGGGGCAAGTCTGATCCTTGTGTATTTTCGGGAGGTAATAAATTCACATTTACTTTATATTTATAGGTTTAGCGCGATTCTATACATTTTTTCATTCCACTCAGTGTATTAGTGTTATACAGGAGAATTGCTGCTTCCATTATTTTGCATAGAAATAATGAAAGCCTATTCATGGCCAAATGGGAGGAGGATGCCGTCGATGCCCCCAGGAGACCGGAATTGGTCCTGTGGGCCAGGTATATCTACGACATCCTCCTTCTGTGGGATGGGAGTGAGTCCGACCTCCACAGTTTTATGGCGGCCTTCAATGAGGACAACAGAGGTATCAAGTTGAACTTTGAAGCCAGCTTGGAAAAAATCAACTTTCTTGACTTAAAAATCATGGTGGTAGAAAATAAGTTTGTGACGTCTACTTTTTTTAAATCAATGGACAGAAACTCATACATACCTCTAGATAGCTGCCACTACGAGCCCTGGTTGAGAGCAGTCCCTCAAGGACAATTTACACGTCTCAGACGTAACTGCACTGAGGTTGATGTTTTTGATAATCAGGCGGCCATCCTTTCAGGTAGATTTTTAGAGAAGGGTTATGACCAGAATTTTCTATCTCAGGCAGTGAAAACTGCACAGGAGAAAGATAGAAAACTACTTTTGTCAGAAAGACATCATGATATGGGTGATACCCAAATTTCCCTACCGTTTATTACAACGTTTTTGGTACAACATCGGAGTGTCAAGAATTTGATTCAAAAACACTGGCATGTTCTGGCTAGTGATCAGGTTCTTGGCACTATCTTACCTGAAAGACCTTGTATAATCTTTACAGGGGCATCATCTCTGAGCAGTAGGATAGTGTTCAGGGTCCACCAAAAGAAAACAGGTGTTTTTTTCAGACTCTCACGGGTTATTATAGGTGTAAAAACTGTCAGGTCTGTACTCTCAACAGATGCAAGGAGAAAAAAATCTGTAATTTTGTGTCCATCAGTACCTCACGGTCATATGAGGTTGAGCCACTCATCACATGTTCATCTGAGGGTGTGGTCTACCGCATACAGTGCCCGTGTGGCTTACGGTATGTGGGGAGGACCAAAAGGGCTCTTCGAGTTAGATTGAACGAACATATCAGCCACATCAGAAAAGGCTTTGATAAGCACTCGGTGTCGAGACACTATGATCAGGTACATAACAGGGATCCATCCAATACACTGTACATGGGGATAGATAAATATAAACCCCACTGGAGAGGTGGCTCACTGGTTAGGGAAATTTCAAAATTAGAAATGGCCTGGATCCATAGACTCAAAACATATGTTCCTTTTGGCCTTAAGGTCGATACGGACATGAATGCTTTTATCAACAATTCTTGAGATTGTATTTGTATTACATCTGGTAAATGGCCAACCATTTCTAAACCCTAACTACTACTATGTCATGGTGTCTTGAATACTTTGGATATCATTATGGGTGTTCATTGATCATTATGTGTTACAGTATATATCTCTTCTATAGTATTGATACAGCTTAGGTGGGTGGTGGGATTTATTGTGTGAGGGTCAGGTACTTGTAAGTCAAATTTTGGCAGCCTGCCATTAGGCCTTCTGCTCTGGGTCTGTATTTGCTGGGGACCGGTTTATTATTATTTGTTTTATATCTTCATACTAGTGCTGATTTCTCATAAGGTGGTAGACATTTGTTCATACAATATTTTAACTTTTTTAGTTTGTTGTTTTCTCCCAATTCCTAAAAAGGACCGTTTTAGACAGACTGGCCGTTTATGGGCCAATTGTTGGGCTGCAATTTACATGCTGCTCACTAGATGGCATCCTTACCATTTATAGAGATTGGCCCCTATATAGATATTAGTCCTCGTTTATGGTTTTTCCTGTGAACTGAGGATTTTTTGGAACACTCATGTATTTTTATATATATGTTTTTAATTCTTAATTCTATTTTATTTTCACAGTCACTCTGGCTTTATTGCGACTGTGACTTTGAAAGGTGCACATCGCTTAAAGCGGGGTTCCACACAAATTTTGAACAATATCTGTATGTATTCTCTTCCTTGCCTAGATGCTGACATGCCGTTTAAAAAAATTTAAATCGCCGTAATTACCTTTTATTTTTCTATTCTTCTTTGCACTTCCTGGTTCTCCTCCCGTGGGAGTAGGCGTGTTTCTAGCCTCTCCCAGACTCCTGGGAGCTAGTCTCAGGCTTCCCAGGATGCCACTGAGCATGTGCGGGAACGAGCGGTGAATGCTGGGAGCACAGCATTCACCACATCCAGGAAATAAATGCTTGTGGGCTTCAAATGCCCACAATGAAGATGGAAACCGCCTGCAGTGAATAATATAAGTTATTCTTTCCGATGAAATCTGACACAGGCGGACATATTACACACAATATGTGAGTATGTAATGCTGAGAAGAAAAGTTTGTGAATGAACTCAAAAAAAAAAAAAAACGATAGATAGGTGGACCCCCGCTTTAATAATTTTTTCGTAATTTGACATTTGGGCTTATAGCTTCTACCGAGTTTTTGGAAGTCCACGTGTCATATATGTTTTGTCCACTAGGGGTCACTCGGCTCAGCTGCTGTAGGTGGCACCAGTGTTGATATTTGACCTACTTCCGTCGTTGAACGGGCAGAGATGGGCCATTCCAGGCATCCATGTCTCCTTTTTGTGTCTGGACTGTGCTGGCCCAGCCACAAGTTGGATGCCTGGCTTTTGTGAAATTTTACCCCTCCTTTTTGCTCTTTTTAATTGTTGATCTTTTTATTTTTTGTGTGGGACGTTACACCGATCATTATCCGCCAGCGAGAGTTTGGGCGGGCCTCGCGAGTTTACATACTATCATCGCGCAGGTCTGTCAGCGGACTGCGGCTCAGAGCGAGCCTTGGTCGGGTTGCCACCATATAAAGGGAGGTGACGCAGCACGCCGCCTGTGCCCCTGGACGACGTAATTCTCTTACGAAATGCGAGGGCGGAGCGACACGCTGACATCACATCATGCTTGCTGTTTGTGTACCCAGATGGTTGGGTTTGTCTGAGTGTGTGTCGACCGGCCCACCAAACTTCAGGCACTTTTACTGCTAATACATTGTAAGTGCAATACTTTGTTTATCTGTTTTAATAACTTTAAAGGTTTTACACTATTGGAGCATTTATGTTTTTACATGCCACGCACAACCCGCTCATGGGCTTCAATATGAGATGGTATGAAGAGTAGTGGTCCTGCTTGGTGCGCTCTGGTGATTGTAATACTACCACAGGCGATCCAAAGAGCAGCGGTTTTGCTTGGGGTGTCTTGGAAATTGTACCATTATTGCAGGCTTCCCTTGATCCTCTGTAACGGGGGATCATGGGTTTCTGGTAAGAAGTAACTCTCTACTAAATGATGGTGGACTCAACACAGTCTTCTTTATATCAGTTTCTGAAGATTTATTCCACTTGGCAGACTTTGTTTCAATTTAATTGTGCATGGGTGGATGTCACATATACTTTAATTTTGCATATATGATTGAACTTTTTTATTATTATCATATTTTACCCTTATATGTCACATATACATTTTATTTCATTTATGGTGTTTTACTCACGTTTTTGTGAATAATGGTTTTAGACCTTATGCACAGGCATTGGTATATTTATGTTTGATTCACGCCGAACTCTGGATCTCTCCAGGATCGGTGTGTCTTGATTATCTGTTTGTGGCTCACATTTATTTACTTACTATATTTATAGGCTTAGCGCGATTCTATACTACTATCTATTTTTCAGGTCATTTTTTGAAATCTTGTCCTACTCGTCCAGGGAACGCTCGAACCTGGAGGTCCTGTAGGGGACAGACCTTAAGTGGCGTTGTTTCGTCCCCAGTTATCCAGAAGGATAAGCCCGTGGTTCCGGTTATCCTTTCTTGGTCTAAATCATCCGTTGAGATACAGGCTCTAATCGACTCTGGGGCTGCAGGCCTGTTCATTGATGCTGCCTTTGTAGCTAAGCACTCGATTCCGCTGCAGCTTCGTGCCACTCCACTTGACATTGAGGCTCTTGACTGGAGACCTTTACAGCCTGCCCATGTGACTCATGAGACTGTTCCATTGTCCATGGCCATAGGGGCTCTTCACCATGAGATAATCCAATTCCAAGTTATTTCCTCACCTAAGTTTCCGCTGGTTATTGGTTATCCATGGTTACAGAGCTACAACTCATCTTTTGATTGCGAGAACGAAGAGAAATGGGGTTGGGACTTTACATGAGGCATGTTGATGTGTATAATAATGTATGGAGTATATATCAATAAATTGAATGTCACAAACATGGCAGGTGCCGGCAGGGGCCAGCACAGAGGCGGGTGGAGACAAAGAGGTGCAGGCACTAGCAAAGAGTAGATGGGTGACAGTCAGGAGGGGTAGAGGGGGAAGTGCCAGAGAGGCCATTCCAGGACTGGAGCATTCCAATAAGCACGCTCCATTGAGTGACATTGGTGTAACCAGTCAGGGACCAGCACTGCTGGAGATGAGGGACTCTCCTAGCTGCCAGGGGAAGAACTCCTCCAGTGAGAGTGGGGGGGCAGCAAAGGGAAAGGAAAGACAGATTCTGGTGGTAGGGGACTCAATTCTTAGAAGGACAGAGAGGGCAATCTGTAACCAAGACCTGAAGCGCCGAACAGTATGTTGTCTACCGGGCGCTTGGGTTCGGCACATCACGGATCTTGTGGACAGATTACTGGGAGGGGCTGGGGAAGACCCGGCTGTCATGGTGCACGTTGGCACCAATGACAAAGTCAGAGGCAGATGGAGTGTCCTAAAGAACGATTTTAGGGACTTAGGAGCTAAATTGAGGAAAAGGACCTCCAAGGTAGTGTTCTCAGGAATACTACCGGTACATCGAGCCACACCAGAAAGGCAGAGGGAGATTAGGGAAGTAAACAAGTGGCTGAAGAGCTGGTGTAGTAAGGAGGGGTTTGGGTTCCTGGAGGACTGGGCCGACTTCTCAGTCGGTAACTGGTACTATAGAAGGGACGGACTGCACCTAAACGAGGAGGGTGCAGATCTGCTGGGAATGAAGATGGCCAAAAAGTTAGAGGGGTTTTTAAACTAGGCGATGGGGGGGAGGGTCCAGAGACAGTGATAGCCAGCGTGGAAGATATTCCAGAGGGTAGTATTGGGGGCATTAGTGGTAGGTTAACCAAAGCACAAAAACACAAGGTGAGTATAGTAGCAAGTCCTAGTTGCAATCTTGAAACACCCAATACGAGGACAATATGCGACCGGTCTAAACTATGTGGCATGTTCACCAATGCCAGGAGCATGGCGGACAAGATGGGTGAACTAGAGATACTGTTGTACAAGGAGGATTTGGATTTTGTGGGAATTTCAGAGACCTGGTTCAACAGCTCTCATGATTGGCTGGCAAACATTCAAGGGTATACCCTATACAGCAAGGATAGAGAAGGTAAAAAAGGGGGAGGGGTATGCCTATATATCAAGAATAATGTACAAGTGAGTGTGAGAGATGACATCACTGAGGGGGCTAGGGAGGAGGTGGAATCTTTATGGGTAGAGCTCCAAAGGGATGAAGCTAAGGGGAAAATAATACTGGCAGTATGCTATAGGCCCCCAAACCTGAGGGAGGAAGTGGAGACGGATCTCCTATCACAAATTGGATTAGCAGCAAGGATGGGAAGTGTTATCATAATGGGGGATTTTAATTATCCAGACATAGACTGGGCGGAGGGAACCGCGCATTCATTTAAGGCTCGCCAGTTCCTTAGTGTCTTGCAGGACAATTTTATGGGTCAGATGGTAGACGCACCAACTAGAAATAAAACATTACTAGATCTACTGATTACCAACAATACAGACCTGATAACAGATGTGGTAATACGGGGCAATTTAGGTAACAGCGATCACAGGTCAATTAGTTTCAGTATAAATCACACAAATAGGAAACATGAAGGGAACACAAAGACACTGAATTTCAAAAGAGCCAACTTCCCTAAACTACAAACCTTGCTAAAAGGCATAAATTGGGATAAAATATTAGGAACAAAGAATACGGAGCAGAGATGGGTTTGCTTTAAGAGTATATTAAATAAGGGCATTAGCCAATGTATCCCATTGGGTAATAAATTTAAAAGAGCGAACAAACATCCTGGATGGCTTAACTCCAATGTAAAAATGCATATAAAAGCAAAGGAGAAGGCCTTCAAAAAATACAAGGTTGAGGGATCATCCTCAGCATTCAGAATTTATAAAGAATGCAATAAGAAATGTAAGGGTGCAATTAGGATGGCTAAGATAGAACATGAAAGACACATAGCGGAGGAGAGCAAAAGAAATCCCAAGAAATTCTTTAAGTATGTAAACAGTAAAAAAGGGAGGACAGACCATATTGGCCCCATAAAGAATGAGGAAGGGCATCTGGTTACAAAGGATGGGGAGATGGCAAAGGTATTGAATTTATTCTTCTCCTCAGTCTTCACAAGTGAATCGGGGGGCTTCAGTAACCAAAACTGCAGTGTTTATCCTCATGACACATCACAGGAAGCACCTACATGGTTAACAGAGGAAGGAATTAAAATTAGACTTGAGAAACTTAACATTAATAAATCACCGGGACCAGATGGCTTGCATCCGAGGGTACTTAGGGAACTCAGTCAGGTGATTGCCAGACCGTTGTTCCTAATATTTACAGACAGTCTATTGACTGGAATGGTACCAGCTGATTGGAGAAAAGCCAATGTAGCACCAATATTTAAAAAGGGCCCAAAAAACATCCCTGGGAATTACAGACCAGTTAGCCTAACATCAATAGTATGTAAACTCTTGGAGGGGATGATAAGGGACTATATACAAGATTTTAGTAATAAGAATGATTTCATTAGCAGTAATCAGCATGGATTCATGAAGAATCGTTCTTGCCAAACCAATCTACTAACCTTCTATGAGGAGGTGAGTTGCCATCTAGATAAAGGAAGGCCCGTAGACGTGGTGTATCTGGATTTTGCAAAAGCATTTGACACAGTTCCCCATAAACGTTTACTGTACAAAATAAGGTGCGTTGGCATGGACCATAGGGTGAGTACATGGATTGAAAACTGGCTACAAGGGCATGTTCAGAGGGTGGTGATAAATGGGGAGTACTCAGAATGGTCAGGGGTGGGTAGTGGGGTTCCCCAGGGTTCTGTGCTGGGACCAATCCTATTTAATTTGTTCATAAACGACCTGGAGGATGGGATAAACAGTTCAATCTCTGTATTTGCAGACGATACTAAGCTAAGCAGGGCAATAACTTCTCTGCAGGATGTGGAAATCTTGCAAAAAGACCTGAACAAATTAATGGGGTGGGCGACTACATGGCAAATGAGGTTCAATGTAGAAAAATGTAAAATAATGCATTTGGGTGGCAAAAATATGAATGCAATCTATACACTGGGGGGAGAACCTCTGGGGGAATCTAGGATGGAAAAGGACCTGGGGGTCCTAGTGGATGATAGGCTCAGCAATGGCATGCAATGCCAAGCTGCTGCTAATAAAGCAAACAGAATATTGGCATGCATTAAAAGGGGGATCAACTGCAGAGATAAAACGATAATTCTCCCGCTCTACAAGACTCTGGTCCGGCCGCACCTGGAGTATGCTGTCCAGTTCTGGGCACCAGTCCTCAGGAGGGACATACTGGAAATGGAGCGAGTACAAAGAAGGGCAACAAAGCTAATAAAGGGTCTGGAGGATCTTAGTTATGAGGAAAGGTTGCAAGCACTGAACTTATTCTCTCTGGAGAAGAGACGCTTGAGAGGGGATATGATTTCAATTTACAAATACTGTACTGGTGACCCCACAATAGGGATAAAACTTTTTCGCAGAAGAGAGTTTAATAAGACTCGTGGCCACTCATTACAATTAGAAGAAAAGAGGTTTAACCTTAAACTACGTAGAGGGTTCTTTACTGTAAGAGCGGTAAGGATGTGGAATTCCCTTCCACAGGCGGTGGTCTCAGCGGGGAGCATTGATAGCTTCAAGAAACTATTAGATAATCACCTGAATGACCGCAATATACAGGGATATGTAATGTAATACTGACACATAATCACACACATAGGTTGGACTTGATGGACTTGTGTCTTTTTTCAACCTCACCTACTATGTAACTATGTATGTAACAATCCCCTAGGGATAATTCACGATAATAGTAATAATAATAAGCGGAATAAAACTAAACATAAAAAACCTCTTTTGATTGGCTTTGTGCTGAGGTTCTCTCCTGGTCGCCACAATGCAGCAAGACATGTTTTCAGAATGTGGACCCTAAGGTCCTATGCAGCTCTTCACTCTCCTCCCTGCTGGAGGAGTACCAGAATTTTAGCAATGTTTTTGACAAAGCCGGTAGTTTGCCTCCACACCAGTCATATGATTGCGTAATTGACCTTCAACCTGGTGCCATACCCCCTTGTGGCTGTGTTTACCCTTTGTTGGTCTCGGAGGATAAGGCCATGGAGGAGTATGTTGCAGATGCACTTTCTAGATCATTCATCCACAAGTCCTCGTCTCCTGCTGGTGAACTGAGACCTTGTATTGATTATAGGGGTCTCAATTGTTTCATGATTAAGAATGCTTATTCAATTCCGTTGATTATGGAGTTATTCGACCGCCTCAAGGGAGCAACTGTTTTCACAAAGCTGGATTTGAGAGGAGCATACAATCTTGTGAGGATCAAGATGGGCGACGAATGGAAAACTGCGTTTAATACCAGAACAGGCCATTATGAGTACCTCATAATGCCATTTGGCCTTTGCAATGCTCCGGCAGTTTTCCAGGAATTTATCAACGAGTTTTGTTGCAGTTATGTGTGGTTGTTTATCTGGATGATATCCTCATTTTTTCCAAGTCCCTAGAGGGCCATCACACAGATATCTGTTGTGTGCTTTAGAAACTGAGATAGAACAATCTCTATGGTAAATTGGAGGAAGTGCGAGTTCCATCGTGAACAGGTTAAATTCCTGGGTTATGTCATTTCCACTTTTTTGATGGACCCAGAGAAATTTTCAGCATTCCTACAGTGGCCCGACACATGGGTATATGTCCTCTGCAACGTTTTCTTGGCTTTGACAATTATTATCGAAAGTTTATTCGTAACTTCTCATCTCTGGTCAAGCCCCTGACTGATATGACCAGAAAGAACGGTAACCCACAGAGTTGGTCTCTGGAGTCCATTAAGGCCTTTGAGAGTCTCAAGGCTGCCGTTGTTTCTGCTCCTGTGTTGGCACATCCTGATCCTACGTTACCCTTTATCCTTGAGGTTGATGCTTCTGAGACTGGAGTTGGCGTCCTTCTGTCTCAACGTCCCACCTCTGAGAGCGCTATGCATCCTTGTGGCTACTTTTCCAAGAAATTGTCACCTGCGGAATGCAATTATGAGATTGTGGCCAGAGAGTTGTTAGTGATCATTTTAGTCCTAAAAAATGGAGGCATCTCCTCGAAGGTACCACTGTGCCGGTTCTCATTCTTACTGACTATAATGCCCCGTACACACGGTCGGATTTTCCAACGGAAAATGTGTGATAGGACCTTGTTGTCGGAAATTCCGACCGTGTGTGGGCTCCATCACACATTTTCCATTGGATTTTCCGACACACAAAGTTTGAGAGCAGGCTATAAAATTTTCCGACAACAAAATCCGTTGTCGGAATTTCCGATCGTGTGTACACAAATCCGACGCACAAAGTGCCACGCATGCTCAGAATAAATAAAGAGATATAAGCTATTGGCTACTGCCCCATTTATATTCCCGACGTACGTGTTTTACGTCACCGCGTACAGAATGATCGGATTTTCCGACAACTTTGTTTGACCGTGTGTAAGACAAGTTTGAGCCAACATCCGTCGGAAAAAATCCTAGGATTTTGTGGTCGGAATGTCCGATCAATGTCCGATCAATGTCCGACCGTGTGTACGGGGCATAAGAATCTCACATTCTTGTCTGAGGCTAAACGCCTCTCTCCCAGAAGGCTGAGGTGGGCTCTTTTCAATTACATTGTTTCAATTACATTGTCTCATTCTTACCCGGTACTAAGAGTGTAAGGGCTGACGCTTTGTCTTGACAGTTTTCCTCCACTTTGAAGATGGAATCCATTCCTGTTCCTGTGATTCCTCCTGATCGTATTATGGCTATGGTTCGCACCAGTCTCACTTCTCCTTTGGGTGACAAAATTCTTGCCGCTCGGGTCCATGCTCCTCCTGAGAAACCTTGTGATCGCTGCTTTGTCCTTGAGAGTCTCTGTACCTCCGTGCTCCAGACTTACCATTCTCCCAAGGCTGCTGGCCACCCTGGGAAGAATCAACTCTTTTGGGCCATTTCCCAACAATTCTGGTGGCCTAGTCTACGTGCTGATGTTCCATTTTTGCTTGGGAGATCTTTCATGTACATGGGCTACCCAAGGCGATTGTCTCGGACAGGGGTAGTCAGTTTGTGTCCCAGTTCTGGGGAGCCTTTTGTGCACAGTTGTGAATTCACCTTTTTTTATCCTCTGTGTATCACCTGCAGTCTAATTGGGCCGCAGAATGAGCCAACCAGTCCTTGGAGCAGTTTCTATGTTGCTATATTTCTGACCATCATAACAACTGGTCAGACCTCTTACCTTGGGCGGAGTTTGCTAACAATAGTGCCTTGAATTCTGCTTCCCAATTGTCCCCGTTTATGGCAAACTATGGTCTCCAACCTTCCATGTTGCCTGACTCATTTGTTCCGCAGAGTATCCCTGCATTAGAAGAGCATCCCCGTGGTCTTTGTTCCACTTGGGCACAAGTCCAGGAGGCTTTGCGACATGCCAATGATAGGTACAGACTCCATGCTGACTGCAGACGCCTGCCTGCGCCTTCCTACCAGGTTGGGGACAGGGTCTGGCTGTCATCTCGCAACCTCCAAATCCGTGTCCCCTCACTGATGTTGGCACCTTGGTTTATTGGGCCTTTCCGTATTGTCCGCAGGATTAACCCAGTGGCTTATGCTTTAGACCTTCCTTCTAATATGCGTATCTCAAATGTATTTCATGTCTCCTTATTAAAAACCTTTGGTCTGCAACCGCTTTACCACCTCGGTGCCACATCCTCACCCAGTACAGGTTGAGAACCATGAGGAGTATGAAGTACAGTCCATTGTTGACTCCCGTAGGTTCCCTGGGTGCATACACTACCTGGTGTCTTGGAAAGGGTACGGTCCAGAGGAACGTTCTTGGGTCTCATTCTCGGACGTACATGCCCCTGTCCTCTTCTGTGCTTTCCATAGACTTTTTCCCTTACACCTGGTGGTCCTCTGAGGGGGAGGGGTCGTTGAGCAGGGGGTACTGTCAGGGCTGGGCTCAGCCCTTTCTTCTCAGAGCAGGCCGCTCATCTGTCGGTTAATTGCCAGCTTCAATCTTTTCCACAGTGACTCACCTGATGATGATATCCTGTTTGTCAGTCCTGCTGGTTAGTTAAGCTGTTCAGTCCCTCTCTGCCTTTGCCTTGGTCAACACATCCAGAGACTCTCTCCTGTGTATCTGTTGAAGACTTGCTTGGCTGACGTCCCTTCTTGTTCCTGATCCTGCTTGATGTTCCACTACGCTGATTCTCCGGTTTCCTGATTTCCTGTCCTGTCCTGAAGTACGCCGATCTCTGGCTTCCTGACGTCCTGGGTTGTCTGACTACCTTTACCTTTTACTATTATTATTATTATTATTAAACAAGTGTGATTTTAACTGCACTTATGTCTCGGTCTGATTCGTGGTTTCTGACAGCT
This sequence comes from Aquarana catesbeiana, assembly GCF_042186555.1. NCBI lineage: Eukaryota > Metazoa > Chordata > Amphibia > Anura > Ranidae > Aquarana > Aquarana catesbeiana. The sequence goes on along the minus strand of NC_133328.1, from coordinate 647,421,295 downwards.
TCATCCAGCAGATGGAGTCACCCCTGAGAGCAGACAAGTTTGCCTTTTACTGATGATCCATCAGAAGTTCCTGAAGATGAGCAGAGATACAAACCGGCAAAGCCGGTACAGGTGGAGAAATCCCAGTACACCACGCTGCCCCATTCGAACATGTCTGCCCCACCTGCTGTGGTGGATGGTGCCCAGGCTAAGGAGCAGAAAGAGAAGGCCCTGTGCAAAGAGCTGCCTGAAGTTTCTGCTGTGAAAGACCCCTCTACAGACATGGAAGGAAACAGACAGAGATGCCTTTGGACCATCAGAGGAATGCTGATGAACCTGCAGCAAAATTACATTTCTCCCCCTGCTCAGCAGAGGAAAGATTCATTGATTGTGCAGACCAATCTCAGATCTGTACAATCAATACCTGCTAGAAATGTGTCAGATGGTTCAAAACCAGGGATGAGCCGAAACCCCCCCAGGTTTGGTTCCAGGGGCGTAACTACCACTTTACACTCACTACTTTACATTGTAGCAAAGTGTCATTTCTTCAGTGTTGTCACATGAAAAGGTATAATAATATATTTACAAAAATGTGAGGGGTGTACTCACTTTTGTGAGATACTGTATATACTCTGCATCCAGTGTAGCCTATATCTACAGTGCATTCTGTGGTGTACTGTTTCTACTACTTTTCTGGTGGTGTATACAGTACACAACACAGTGCCCATTCAGGGTCTTGGCAATCTTTTTATAACCTAGGCCATCTTTATGTAGATCAACAATTCTTTTTTTCAGTTCCTCAGAGAGTTCTAGGTCATGAGGTGCCATGTTGAACTTCCAGTGACCAGTATGAGAGAGTGAGAGCGATAACACCAAATTTAACACGCCTGCTCCCCATTCACACCTGAGACCTTGTAACACTAACGAGTCACATGACATCGGGGAGGGAAAATGGCTAATTGAGCCCAATTTGGACATTTTTACTTAGGGGTGTACTGACTTTTGTTGCCAGCGGTTTAGACATTAATAGCTGTGTGTTGAGTTATTTTGAGGGGACAGCAAATTTACACTGTTATACAAGCTGTACACTCACTACTTTACATTGTAGCAAAGTGTCATTTCTTCAGTGTTGTCACATGAAAAGATACAAGAAAAGATTTACACAAATGTGAGGGGTGTACTCACTTTTGTGAGATACTGTATATATATATATATATATATATATATATATATGTATATTAATTCACTGCCTGCACTGACTGAATATAGAGTAAACACTGAATGTATAGGCCATGCTAAATGCAGAGTATATATATATATACATATATATATATACACCAGACTGATTGTATATATATATCAAATACACTGCCACTAATGTAATAACCTGTCTGCTTAATCTAAATCAAGCTATCTCTCTGTCTACAGCAACAACACTACACGGGGCCGCCGTGTAGGCAGCCTTATATAGTGTGGGGCGTGGACTTAGTCCTCCTGAGCCATGATTGGCCAAAGGCACCCTACCTTTGGCCAATCATGGCTCTCTTAGCTGAGAGCGCTGGGATTGGCCAAAGCATGCAGGTCAGGTGCATGCTTTGGCCAATCATCATACAGCAATGCACTGCGATCTCGCGGTGCATTATGGGGCGTTCCGCGGCACTCTAATTTCCCGCAAACGCCCCATAATGGCCACGAACATCGAGCTCATCCCTACTCAAAACACACAAATGTTTTTTCTGCTACGCGTCTGTTTTGGGGAGTCGCACCAATGAAGGTGGAGGGAATTTTGTTAATACTAATGGTCACAATTTGGGGAGGTTTGGTGGTGGGATGGTTGGTGGGTACAGGAGGAGAAATGTTGTGCAGTTGAAGTGGGAGGGGGGGGGGACCCCACCAGTAAGGGGGAGGGCGGCTGAGCTGGTTTTGGAAATTGGTTTAAAGCCTTGGATGTATTTGCTTTAATTTGCCCAGTGGGGAGTTATGCATATGATTTGTCGTTTATAAAACTTTAAGGTTTGGATCTATTTTGGGAAAGATATAGGAGGTGTAGGGGCCTTTGGCAGTGGAGTCGTTTGGTGCCAAAGGTGGTTTTGAGGCAGCCTTTGATCAAATTTGTGACAATCCCGGTGCGTAACGAATCCATACCAGAGGCTGATTTGATAGTATGGCTACGCCAATATGGCGAGGTCCTCACTCCATTGCGGAAGGTCCTTGATCAGCATGGGATATGGACAGGGGCCTAGACAGTGTCACTAAAATTGGGGGCGCTGGGCAATGTAGTTCAACACCTGCCCTGTTCAGCTTTTCTGGGAAAGGATAGGCTGACCATTTTCTACCAGGGTCAGCTTAAAGTTTGTAATAAATGTGGAGAGAAAGGTCATTTTGCATCAACCTGTACTCGCAAGAAGTGCTCACTATGCCAGGATTTGGACCATTTGGCCAAAGATTGTACTGAGATTCGGTGGAATTTGTGCCAGAAGCTCGGTCATGCTTATAGTCAGTGCCCGGAGGCATTACATAACTTGCCAGGATTGGAGGTTCAGCTGCAGAGGCTTGATAAGGAGGATGAGGCTGCTAAAGTTAGGGAGGAAACTTTTGTTGCCCCTCCTGTGTCTGTTACATCTGTTGTTTCGGATTATGTTTCCCCCAGTAATATGGTCCCTGAGTCTGTTCCCCATGTGGTAGTTCCTAATCCTTCTGTACGTGGATCCTCCAGACTAGCAGAAGCTGTTGGGGGGGGGGGCAAGTTTAGCGGATCTTCCCACTCAGCCCCCAGTCCCTGTCCCTTAACAGCACAAACGTCATCAGGGGAGTGTGGGGGTGCTGGATGGGGCTGATAGAAGGTTGTCCATATCCCATGTCTCACCCTCTGTTGAGGGGGATTCGGATGATGAGGGGTGGGAGAAGTTTAAGAGGATAAAAAAGAAGAAGAGGAAGACAAGTAAAGTGGTCATTTCTTACTTAGAGTCAGACGCAAGAGGGGTTCCTCTTGGCTACACTTTTTCAGTTTTGTCAGGTGATGAGATGTCTGATATATCTTTCTCTTTATCATCTATGGATGAGGGGGAATCACATAGTCTAAAGAGAGCTGTTTTAGGTGATGAGAGTGTGGTAGAAGTTAGAAAACGACTACCCCAATCATCCTGATAGCAGTTCCCACTACGATATTAGTGGTGACCATTAATGTCACCAGCATTAAATCTGCAAGAGCTCGTGATATTGCCTTATTTTTTTCTCAGCGAGTTTGATGTTAAGATTTTATTTTTGCAAGAGACCTGGCTCAATACTTTGGCCGATGTCCATCTAGCAAAAAGGGAGTGGCGATGCGGTCCCTCTTTTCGGTCTCATGCGGCTGAGCCTTGCAGCGGAGTTGCGGTCCTTTTTAAAACCGATATGGTAATGTGCCGTGGGTAATTGAGGTAGAAATGGGGAGATGCATGGTCTTAGACATCTCTGTTAGGGGGCAGGACCTGCGCCTGATCAATATCTATGGACCGCAGTCAAAATGGGACCGGAAATGCCTCCTCACAGAGGTCAAGCCTTTCCTTTTTACGCCCCAGCATGTTGTCTTTCGGAGGTGACTTTAACACCATAATTAGGCCAGAGGACAGGAGAGGCTCCATAGACAGGCTGGGTTACGATAGCGTTTTTCTTAGACATATGGTGAGACAAGCAGGCCTGGTAGATGTGCATATTAAGCACTGCCCTGGCAGCACGGGATTCACATTTCAAAGAGGGAATAGTTAGAGTAGGATAGCTAGTTTTTTTAAAGGAGAACTCTGCTTTCTCGGCTCCTGGGTTGAGGGCGGTGGAGTTCTCTGACCACTGTATGCTGTCTGTGACTCTGAATGCCTTGGACACTCCACCCAGGGGAAGGGGTACCTGGAAACTGAATTCGGCTCTCCTGGAAGATGTAGAGGTAAGACAATCCTTTGAGGATTTTTTTCAGGCACAGGTTTCTATTCTGGACTTTTGCAGCAGTAAATCAGAGTGGTGGGAGCTTGTGAAACAAAGGACAATTTGACTTTTCAAGGCCATAAGTAAGAAGAAGCAGCTTGGTATGTACATTGCCTACCAGCATTTGCGGAGGAAGCTTGATCGTCCTGTCTCGTATAGAGGAGATCCAGGGGACATCTCTGAGGTGAAGTTTCTTCTTAGGAAGTGTCAATACGAACGGCATGCCTCCTTGATTCTGGAGAGGGATTATGGAAAATATCACTCGCCTGATCCTTACCAGAACTGTAAGCAAGGCATAGCAGTTAAGACGGTCATAGGCCTGAGGGATAGTACGGGTTCCCTGGTGAAGTCCAGATCAGGGATCCTGGAGATCTTCAGATCATATTACGCAGACCTTCTGGGAAGAAAGGACTTTTGTCGGGACAGGATGGAAAGCTTTCTGGATTCTACTCCAGGATTGGGAAATGGTACGTTGCCTTTGATGGATTTGACAGAACCAATTTCAGTGGATGAAGTAGTTAATGCTATAGAGAAGCTGGCTACCAAAAAATCGCCTGGGCCAGATGGGTTGACAGCTGAATTCTACAAGTGTTTTAAGTCCATTCTGGCTCCCTTTTTAGCAGAGGTTTATAACAGCTGTCTAGAAGAGAGTTTGCTCCCTCCCTTCCTCCATGAGGCAATCCGCTGTGATTCTTCTGTCAAAAGGTAAAGACCTCTCAATGATTGAGAACTGGCGCCCCATCACAGTCTTCTCAATGTTGATAGAAAGATCTTGGCAAAGATTCTCTTTTGGCGCTTGTCGTCAGTGGCAGGCGATTTTTTGTCCAGTCATCAGCACTGCTCGGTCCAAGGTAGAAGTACCTTTTCAGTCGTTTTAGCTGTCCGGGAGGCTTTGGAACGATGCAGGGCTGCTGGATAGAGAAAGTACTTGCTGGCATTGAATCAGGCGAAGGCTTTTGATAGAGTGAATCATGAGTACCTGTATTTGCTACTTGGTAGATATGGCCTGCAGGGGAGGTTAATAGATTGGCTGAAAACATTATATAGAGGGGCTGAGAGCTTCCCACTGGTTAATGGTTGGGTTAGACGGCCTTTGAGGTTGGCTCTGGTGTGCACCAGGGATGTCCTCTGAGCACCCTGCTATATGTATTAGCAATCGACCCCTTCATAAGAAGGCTAGAGGACGGATCTTTGTGCGGGGTGCCTTTGGGCACTGCTGGTGTGCCGCCTTTTGAAGGTCGTGGCCTATGCCGATGATATGTCTGTTATTGTCTCTGGGACAGAGGAGGCACAGGAGGTGGTCTCTGTGATAGAGCAGTACTTGGAGGCTTCTGGTTCTAAAGTCAACCATGAAAAGAGTGACATTTTCTGGATGGGTGAGGAGGGTGAAAGCCTCGAACTTCCAGATGCCTTCCCAGATACCAACAGGAAATTAAAGTGTTGGGCATCAAATTTGGTCCTGGTGACTATGGTCATCGAAACTGGGAAAGCAGGTTGGTGGGTGCCAATGCCAAAGTAGAAAGCTGGAAGAAATGGAAACTTTCCTTGAGGGACAGGGACAACTTGATCAAAACGTACCTGGTCCCAATCTTTTTATATGTCAGCTTTGTCTGTATCTTGCCAGCATCTCTCTATGCAAGGGTGTACAGCTGTTTTTTTCCAACTGTTATGGGGAAATAGGCTGAACCTGATCAAACGCAATGTAACTTACCTGTCTAGGCGGGAGGGTGGCCTAGGAATGGTCAACCCAATAGTTTTCTTTTCTCTGCTCTTTTTAAAGTACAATCTTGGTAACATGCTAGCAGAGAACCCGCCGGGATGGGTGGGTATTTTTCAATGTTGTTTTGGGCCTTTTCTGCGATGCTGAGAGTATGGCGGGCAAGTGAAAAGTCTGAGAGTCCGACATGGCAAGCTCCCGGCTTATGGTGCCCAGTGTCTGAAAATACTTCGGCAGTGGCAGGTGACAGTGGAGGATATCAAGTCCCTCCCCTGGAAGCTTCTGAAGAAGAAGATTTTGAGCTTTGCTTTCAGTGTGTCACTGGCCTTAAGGGATTGCCCAGGCTCTGTAATGAGGGAGGGGTTGCGTTTAATCAACTTAGAAAGAATCCCTTTGAAGTTTAGGGATCCATCCTGGCTCGCTTTTCATGGAAGGCTCTATGTGAGAGGGAACTTGAAGCATCGCCCTGTAGATGATTGGAATTGTCCTAGAGCGGAGTGTGTTGGTAAAGTGGAGTCTATGGACCAGTTTTTGCTGGAGTGTCCCTTTAACATAGAGGTGTATAAAAGGGTGGGGAGGGCTCTAGGCATTCTATTTTTCCATTGCATGAGTTATGCGGAGTGGGTGTACGGGGCATTCCCAACTCGTTGGGATTTTGATTTCATTACACTTTTTCTAGTTAGTATAGTTGTCCCTTACTTCACATGGAATGCACGGTGTCAGATTACCCTGGTGATGGTGCATGATATTCTGGGGGAGGTTGGGAAAATTCGGGGTCTTGAGAAGGGCAGGGAGCCTCGGGCGGTCTGGAAAAGGGCGTGGAGGAATATCAAACCTGCCTTTGGTGAACTGCCCATCTCTGGGTGAGGAGCTCTTTTCTTTTTCTGTTTCTTTCACTTCCTTAGCTTTTGTTGGTTAGTATCTTCTTTTTGAAGAAGGGCTGCATGCATAATAGGTGCGGGTTTGTTTCTTGACCTCGCAGGTTTGTCTGGTGCAGTGGTATGAGTTGTAGTGAGATTTATCTTCTCCAGTAATGACATGATTTTTTGAGATTTTTTGCATTTGCTGCAGGTCTTTCTTTGTTTGAAAGCAGATTTGCTATATTTATTTTAATTTTTATGTGAATATGTATATACTTATAATATATATATATTGTTTTTATGCTTATTGATTGCAAGACTTTTAATAAAGGAAAATTGGGAAGAATGTTCCTTACATTGGTGATCAGTGGGAAGAATGTTCCTTACATTGGTGATCAGTGGGAAGAATGTTCCTTACATTGGTGATCAGTGAGAAGAATGTTCCTTACATTGGTGATCAGTGAGAAGAATGTTCCTTACATTGGTGATCAGTGAGAAGAATGTTCCTTACATTGGTGATCAGTGAGAAGAATGTTCCTTACATTGGTGATCAGTGAGAAGAATGTTCCTTACATTGGTGGTCAGTGGGAAGAATGTTCCTTACATTGGTGGTCATTGGGAAGAATGCCCCTTACATGATTGGGGGTCAGTGGGAAGAATGCTCCTTACATTGGTGGCCAGCGGGAAGAATGCTCCTTACATTGGTGGCCAGCGGGAAGAATGCTCCTTACATTGGTGGTCAGTGGGAAGAATGCTCCTTACATTGGTGGCCAGCGGGAAGAATGCTCCTTACATTGGTGGCCAGCGGGAAGAATGCTCCTTACATTGGTGGTCAGTGGGAAGAATGCTCCTTACATTGGTGGCCAGCGGGAAGAATGCTCCTTACATTGGTGGTCAGTGAGAAGAATGTCCCTTACATTGGTGGTCAGTGGGAAGAATGTTCCTTACATTGGTGGTCAGTGGGAAGGTCACTAGGGACAGATGCCACCTGCTGGATAGAACAAGAACGACACCTGCCTACAAGGCGGGTCTATTTATAAACAACATCCATATTTCAAGCATGTAACTGATTGGTGTACTACCATCTTTGTCCTCAAAGTCACATAAAATTGAGGAACATGGGTACATCTCCAAAGGTAGAGCTCAGCTCCACAGGCTCTTTCTTTGACAATCCCTTGCCTAAAATCTTTGAAAATGTTCAGAAATTATTTTTGGAATTTGAGTAAAGGCCCCTGAATCGAACCCAGGCACATTCATCGATCACTACCTAACACCAGCAAATAAAAGTAATTATTTCCTAGAGATGCCTCTGAGCCCAGCCCCCAATACAGGATTCTTTATATTGTTTGCAGAGTTTGTTATCTGGAGGGAGATGTGCAAGTTCAGGGCGGAATATTCAGCTTGGGGAAGTCAAGAGGAAGGAAATACGAAAGAGAGTGAAGAGTATATAAGAGAGGAGCCGGGACTCTGGAGGGAGCAAACACAACACAGAGAGAGACCATGGCTGGTGCTCCAGGGACGGGTATGATTACATATTATTATAATCAGGGGGGATTGTAGGGTGAAATTATGGGAGATTCACGGCCAGTGAAGACATCAACAACAGAGTGGAGTCTTCATTAGTCACATTGTTGGTGATTTCCCTTTATTTGGGTCCAATGTGAAAATTGTAACATTTTATATCCTCAGTAACAAAGGATTTTTTAATTAAAGAAGTATATCTAAAGGCAAAAGTATGGAGTGGAGAGGGATAAGAACATCTGTCAATTTTTATTTCTGCCCGTGCCCCCCGTTAGGGAGATTCACCGTCTGCATTTGTCCCGTTTACCATTATCATTGAAAGTGAAAGTAAAAGAAAATACCAAATTTTGGTTTGTCCCCAGAAAAGTGACAGAGGGGAAATCTTCCAATGGGGACACTAGTTCTGGTGGCTTAGGGGGCCCCTAAGAAATTCCCCGAATTTGCAGGGAAAAGTGAAAGGGAAAGTGAAGGGAAATCTCTGCAATGGAACACAGATGGTGAAAACTCCTCCTTACTCTATCCATAATGAAAAAAAAAAAAAAAAAAGATGTGCCCATAGTTCTACTTTAATTAGAGAAAAAACGAATAAGGCTCAACTCCGATACAACACCTTTATTAGGTTAAAATCCAGTGTACAGCAGTCAATCCATACACTACAGAAGGGGGGCGGGGGGATGTAAACAGCTTACATGTTTCGCACCTGAATCTGGTGCTTAGTCTTACCTGTCAATGTGAGAGCCGTGGACTGGAGGTCTCTCCGGTCACAGCTGTTCCATATTCTTTGATTAACTAATTATGCATGTGGGAGTGGCCCTTGGGATACTTTATTTCCCTTCGGCCACCACCATACATATATTCACATGCGTTTTGTCACTACACTAGTTATGACTAAGCACCAGATTCAGGTGTGAAACATGTAAGCTAAGTCAATAAGAATGGTGCTGCGCTAATCCTAATGTACCCCACAGTGCCTAAATGTAAATAAGCAATAGCAATCAGTGGCTTAAGAAGTAAAAAAAGCTAACTTCAGTGTGCTAGTGAATGTAAAAATCAGGCGGTGGCCTATATCACCTATAGTGCTGGAAAAAAATACACGTAAGTGAGCGCGAGTCAGAATAGTGACGTGTAGGTCAGTAGTAATACATCAACCTAAAAAAACATAAATATATATATTGCATCTGAAAACTATTGGAGCCATAAAAAAAACTCCCAAAGAACAAACACAAAAATATTAGAAGTACAAAGTTACACTGAATGTCCGTAGAGATCTACAATCGCTGCAATAAAGTGTCCAATGCCATCAGTAGGTGCTTAAAAGTAGCAATATCAAAGTTCATAGAAAGAGGTGGCTTGTGCAGCAGCAAAACACATTTTATAATTCAAAAAAGTGACTTGTGCATCAGGAGACAACTCAATTAATATTTCAAACGTGCCAAACAGTGACTTGTGCAACAGCAAAGTATTTCAAAATTCAAAAGGTGACTTGTGCAATGTCAAGCAACTCCAATATTTCTTAAAACGTGCCAAACAGTGGAAAGATATGAGCAGTAGTTGGATCTTTACCCGCATTAGCTAGCATGGATAGAAATGTGAAGTGTATACAGGTGCTCTTCATGCAGACAATCCTACACTGGAAGATAATGGCCCCTTACCTCATTGATCTGAGGTTACAGCATAGAACAATCAGGCGCTGCTGGTGTCTCCTGTGGGGATGGGTCCTGCACTCAGGGTTGTCTCTCAGTTTACCTCAGATCCTCCAGGGGTATAATGACCAAAGGGAGACAAGGATGCCATATAGTGTAGTCATTTTGAACTTCACAGAGCTTTATTAATAACATAAACCAAAGTACTCACACAAATTAAAACAGAGGATGCAGTGTATCCAGACGAGCGGCGAGCTCGTACACTGCTGACAGTGGAAGGTGTGCCTATCCCTACGCGTGGCGTCACGGGTCATGTGGCTTCATCAGGGGATGCTAGAGGGCACTTGTGCTCGTCTTTAAATAGACCAGGTAAAACGAATTAATGGCGGCCATTTTGTCGGAGTCCAATGGGAAATTGCCATAGCGGCCATCTTCCTGGAGATGTATGGGAGCGGCCATTTTCTTGGTTATAGAAAGACGGCAGAAACGTCAGCCGGGCTAAGGGCTGGTGTATACTTAATCTCGACGCTATACCCTGTAAGTATCGAGCAGTCATCTGACTTTAGTCTACAGTGGGGGTGGCCAGAGGACAGAATTTGCAATAGCCCTAGGATATACTTAACCTAGTGACGATCAGGGTTGGCATAAACGCGCTACACTGATCACATATACAGGTGATATAGCAGAGTGAATTAACTATAGGGTAACGGATCCGAATTTCATTCTTTGGGAATACCTTCCATTGTAAACAATATACTCTCATACATTGAATACATACTTCATCAGCATATAATATCTTAAACTCTTTAAACATTAAAATTAGAATTAAAAATTAAAAACACGATCTCAGGATAAAAATATAACATATGTTATTTTTAAAATGATAAAAACGCCCTTATAATAAAAAGATCATAATATATGGTAAATAAAAACAGGGGAATCTTTTAAGTGGAACACTTATATGCACTGTAAAAGTGTAATGCCGTAAGCAAAGTGCAGGAACGAGAGATCTAATGGAGTAAGGAGAAGGGATGTAATCATAATATAGGTCCCGATCTAAGAACGAAAATAAATTTGCGTATATTCACGATTAAAAATCACTTAAAAAACAGTTCAAATCAAATTCTGTATTGAGACCCCGCGGTGTGAATGTGTCCAACGTGAATATCCATCTGGATTCGGCCTGGCTGAGGGTCCTGACCTTATGTCCCCCCCCGCCAGTGTCTGATATAGGGTTCAATCCCCCAGAATTTCAGATGTGTTGGGTCTTTATTGTGACATAATGGAAAGTGCTTAGAGACACTATGTTTGTCATAGCCATTCTGGATGTTTTTCACATGTTCTTTAATCCGTGTCCTCAGTGGTCTTTTGGTCCGGCCGACGTACTGGAGCCCACAGCTGCATTCCAGGGCATATACAGCTCCTTCAGTATTGCAGCTAATAAAATTGTTTATCTTGTATGTGTTTCCAGTACTTGTTGATGTGAACTCGTATTTTCTTTCGTTTGGCCTTCTCGTTTTAGTACAGGCAAAACACCTTCTGCACGGAAAGAAGCCTTTCCCGGTAAAAAAGGTAAAGGTTCTTTTAGGTGGATCAATCACATTTTTTACCACCTTGTCCCGAATAGTGGGTGCTCTTTTATATATAAAGTGCGGGTGTGTGGGCAGGGATCCCTGTAGCTGTTTGTCTGCTAGAAGGATATGGCAGTGGCTTTTGATAATTTTTTTCAACTTTCTTATGTTGTGCACTGAAATCTAGAATTAAAGGTGCTCCTCCTAGTGGCTGTTTCGATTTCTCGGTATCTCTAATCAATTCATTTCGATCCATCATAGAGACTTCATGTACTTTCTTTTCTATGAATTGGCGATCATATCCTTTGTTTGAGAACCTTAATGTGAGCTTTTCTGCTTGGTCAAGGAACGTGTTAAGTTGTGTGCAGTTCCGTCTTAATCGTACAAGTTGGTACGTTGAAGAGCCAATTCCTATGGTGGCATCTTTCAATAGGTAGATAACTATTTCTGTGTACATTTTTAAAGTGCGTTTGTGATCTAAGTCCAGATTCTTCTTGTATAATTTCCAGGTCAAGGAATGTTACTTTACTCGTGCTAATGTCCCAGGTTAATGTAATATTTTTGTCATTCCTATTGAGTCTCTCCAAAAAAGCTGGTAAGACGATCCATATCTCCCTTCCATAGAATGAAGATATCGTCGATGTATCTTTTATAGGTCACCAGTTCACTTGGTGTATTTTCAAAAACACTGTCCTCCTCCCACTGGGCCGTGAACAATCCAGCTATGCTTGGGGCGAACTTAGCCCCCATTGCAACTCCGGTGTGCTGTCGGTAATACTTGCTATTGTACCAGAAATAATTATTCTTCAAATTGAAGTCAATACACTTTATTAGAAATTTTCTCTGCATACAGGGTAATTGGGTGTATTTCCTCAAGCCCCATTTTGCTGCTTCGCATGCCAGGTGGTGTGGTATAATAGTATATAGCGAGGCAACATCTGCAGTAGCCATAATCCATGGACCTTCTTCCTTTGGGGTGTTTTCTAGAATCTGCACCATCTCTTTGGTGTCTCTCAAATATGCTTAAGACTAAGCACCAGATTCAGGTGCGAAACATGTAAGCTGTTTGCATCCCCCCCCCCTTCTGTAGTGTATGGATTGACTGCTGTACACTGGATTTTTACCTGATAAAGGTGTTGCATCGGAGTGCTGCCGTCCAGGCTTATTCGTTCGTTCTCTGATCCCAGCAGAGCCTGCACCTGACTTGCCTATCAAGGGTGTATATCACTTGGAACCTGTGCTTTTGAGAGCGGCTTTTCTTTTTCTTCTTTCTACTTTAACCACTTGCCTACCCGGCACCAACACCCCCTCTTCCTGCCCAGGCCACTTTTCATCTTTTGCCGCTGTCGCACTTTGAATGACAATTGCGCGGTCATGCCACGCTGTACCCAAATGAAGTTTTTATCATTTTTTCCCCACAAATAGAGCTTTCTTTCCGTGGGATTTGATCACCTCTGCGGTTTTTATTTACTTGCGCTATAAACAAAAGAAGAGGGACAAGTTTGACAAAAACACAATATTTTTTACTTTTTGCTATAATAAATATCCAATTTAAAAAAAAAAAAAAATTTTTCCTCAGTTTAGGCCGATGTGTATTCTTCTGCATATTTTTGGTAAAAAAAAAAATCGCAATAAGCGTATATTGATTGGTTTGCGCAAAAGTTATAGTGTCTACAAAATAGGGGATAGATTTATATAATCCGACCAGATGTGCTACCGGCGCAAAATTAAAAATTTTCAAGTTTGCTGCAATCATGTAAACCTACACAAAAATGGTAGAGTATCGATATAATATAAAAGTGGATTGCGCTTGCGATAGATTTATAGCATTTTTATTATTTTTAAATTTTTTTTTACTAGTATTGGCGGCGATCTGCAATTTTTATCGTGACATATCGGACACTTTTGACACTATTTTGGGACCATTCATATTTATACAGCGATCATTGCTATGAAAAAGCATTTGATTACTGTGTAAATGTGACTGGTAGGGAAGGGGTTAACACTAGGGGGCGATCAAGGGGTTAAATGTGTGTCCTAGGGAGGTGATTCTAACTGTGGGGGGGAGGGGACTGACTGGGGGAGGTGACCGATCGGTGTCCCTATGTACAAGGGACACACCATCGGTCTCCTCTCCTCTGACTGGACGTGGATCCGTGTGTTTACACACACAGATCCACGGTCCTGCTCAGTTACTGGGCAATCGCGGGTGCCCGGCGGACATCGCGACTGCCGGGCACGCGCATCGGGTCCCCTGTGACGCGGCAGGCGGGCACCCCCTAGTGGCCCAGGAAGGAGATCACGTCATATGACAGTGGGCGGGCAGCTAGTGGTCAATTACTTGCTGATAGTGTTGCCACTTGTCTGGTATTCACCCCGGTAGTCCGGGTTTTTAATCGTGTGTCCGGGTTTCAGGCCAGACTGCTGGTTGGAAGCTAGACAGTGGGGACCTTGAGTGGAGAGCGTGAACAAGTTTTGGTTTTTGACTGCTGGTGATTACTGGGTTGCATTTTTAGGTTCTTTTTGGGGCTTTTCCTTGTAGCTTTTTAATACCTTTTTCTGTCACTTTTTAAACAGCTTTTTTTTTCTTTGCTTCCTTCCTACTTTTCTGGTGGTGTACACAGCCAGGGCTGGTGCAAGGATTTTTAACACCCTAGGCGAAACCTAATTTTGCTGCCCTTTGGCTCCACCCCCTTTGCCCTGCCCATTTATACACCACCTTTTTATAGATTGCTACCATTTTGGGGGGCGGAGTAAGTCACTGAGCCTGGAGGTGGTGGGGGGCATCGGTACGGCGCCCTGGATTGATGTGTGCTCTAGGCCGGCGCCTACCTTGTCTATAGGTAGCGCCGGCCCTGTACAGGGGATATGTACACAGATAATTTAAGGCACTGATGATCAGTGCAGGCCCATGGGCACTGAGTGATACCTATATGGAATGCCACCTCCATCAGTGCAGCCTATCAGTGGGAACCCCTCATAATGGGCACAGCAGGTGTACAGACCCCGGAAATCAGCACAGGGATGGTGAGAACCCCTCATAATGGGCACATCAGGTGTACAGACCCGGGAACTAAGCACAGGGATGGTGGGAACCCCTCATAATGGGCACAGAGGGTGTACAAACCCGGGAACTCAGCACAGGGATGGTGGGAACCCTTTATAATGGTGGGCACAGCGGGTGTACAGACCCGGGAACTCAGCACAGGGATGGTGGGAACCCCTCATAATGGGCACAGCGGGTGTACAGACCCGGGAACTCAGCACAGGGATGGTGGGAACCCCTCATAATGGGCACAGCGGGTGTACAGACCTGGGAACTCAGCACAGGGATGGTGGGAAACTGCCATTCCTCTCCTTGACAGCGAGGTGTGAGGTTGCAGGTTCCTTTGCTCCTTTGCTTCCAGAGACCAGGGACTGGAGTTGCTCCTCTGCCCCAGGAGTGATGCAGGATCCTGGGGAGGACCCTGGTGGAGGCCCCCTGGATAGGCCTCAGCTTGTGGACGACACTGGGCCTGGCCCAAGGAAAGATGAGTCCCTGTCTGCCTTTAGACGGAGGGTTTTTGAAACGCTGAAGCGGATTGAGAAGGAAGAGGAGAAATTGGTAGCTTTGAAAAATGAATTTAAAAAGAAAAAGCAGATTTGTGCCAAAGTGTTCAGCAAGAAAAGACCGGCTCTGAGACCTGAGCTGAAAGACCTGGAACAAGCTCTGTGGAAGCAGAAAGAACTGGTGAGTTCTCTGAAGGAGAATAGTGGAGCATTTAAAGAAAAATATAAGAATGAAGAAAGATTCAGCCAAATGAGAAGAGGAGCCGCTTCCTGCATGGAGGGTGAGGAGACCAGTGAGGAGATGCCGGTACAGACAGCAGAGAGTGAGAAAGTGGGCCCGGAGGATGAGCCCAGCTCTTCAACACCTCAGACATCTGCTGAGTCCTCAATGGTGGAGGCCTCTGTCCCCTTCACTCCCCAGCAATGTGGAACATCTGAGCAGGAGGTTGAAGGTTCTGCCATGCTGGATTTCATCAATAAACTTGAATCCACTCCAGGTGTGGTTTCCCAGAATGATGAGGAGAAGATGGACGCTGTTCCTAGCCCTGTGGAAGAAAGACCTGTGGAGAGACAAGGTGCAGGTACAGTGTGTGTGCAGGATGATGGTGTGAACTTTAATGACAATGTGCTTGCTGAGGGTTGTAGTGCTGCAGGCAGTCAGCCCAGACCCATAGACAATGTACAGCATGCAATAACATCTGCTAATAACTGTCAGCTTCAGTCTGCAGAGAGGTCCATGGACAATACAGAGACTTTGCCTGGACCAGGCACAGCGGCTGTTCCTGTGAATGGTGGAGGAGATGCTGGGTGCAGTAGTGCTACAACTTTCCAGGAGTCTGCAGCAACCATGACTGTGATTGATCCCAGAAAAGAAACCATGTGTTCGGGGGAGGGGGAGGGTCCTGCCTCTAATCAGAAGACTGCTATCCCAGCTGATTCAGACTCTCTGCCAGCAGGTTTGATTGTGTCTAAGGACAAGACTGCAAATGCTGCTGGTGTAAGAAAAACTTATGCTGGTGTTGCTGCTACAGGATCTGGGATGGGAGAGCAAGCAGGGAGGGAGCATGAAAATGTTTTATTTTCCTCCCTGTTTAAAAGGAGGAATGTTGTGCAGTTAACATGGGAAGGCGGTGGAATCCCCCCACATAGGAGGACAGTGGTGGATAAGATTCTACAGATGGGGTTTACACCCAAAGATATCTTCGCCCTGATTAGTCCGGCAGGTTCCTATGAATATGATTTGTCCTTTATCCGTCCGGAGTCTTTGGACATATTTTGGGAGAAGTATGAACACGTGTGTAGGGGCCTGCCGGACTGGAAAGGGCTCATCCCAAAGCTTGTTTCACGCCAGCCCCTCATTAAAATGGTCACAATTTTGGTCCGCAATGAATCCATACCACAAGGGGATTTATCTGTATGGTTGAGGAGGTATGGAGACGTCCTGAGCCCCCTAAAAAAGATAGTGGACGATCGGGGAATATGGACGGGGGGATGGTCTGTGCAGCTAAAATTAAAGGTTGTTGATAATGTCATCCAGCATCTGCCATCCTCAGCTTTCCTGGGGAGGGACAGGCTGACCATCTTCTATCCAGGCCAGCCAAAGCTCTGCAATAAGTGTGGTGATAAAGGGCATCTTGCATCCTCCTGTCCAGTGATGAAGTGCTCTCTGTGTCAGGGTATAGGACATTTGGCGAAGGATTGTAATATCATCAGGTGCAATCTGTGCAATGCGGTGGGACATCCTTACAGTCAGTGTCCTGAGGCAATGCACAACAATCCTGAGCTCATGAGAGAGTTCTTCCACATGGACATGGAGGATGCTCTGAGTTTAGCAGCTGGGGTGCCTGTGAGTTCATCTGAGTCTGTGCCAATACCTAATGTGTCTCCCCAGTCTGTGGTGCCCCAGTCTGTGCCAATACCTAATGTGTCTCCCCAATCTGTGGTGCCCCAGTCTGTGCCAATACCTAATGTGTCTGTGTCTGTGCGTTTACCTAGTGTGCCGTGTCTTCTGTAGGTAAGGTATCAGTTGCCAAAAATGTGTCCAATCCTTCTGTGTCTGTGTCTTCTAAAATTGCAGAGGCAGCAAGAGGTGCTGAGGCAGGTGCGTCAGGTGTGGTGCCAACCCCCCTCCCCCAACGCTGCAGGGTTTCTATTGAGGATTGTGGGGTGCAGAGGAGTGGGGTGGATGGTGGAGAGGTTGGCCTGGTGGTAGATAAGGGAAGGGGGAGTGGGGGGGGGGTGAAGGGGAGGATAGAGGTGGGGGAGGATAGAAGGAGGAGGGGCAAAAGAAGGAAAAAAGGGGGTTCAGTTACCTTGAATCCTAAATTTTTGCCTTTAGAAAATAAGTTTAAGGTCTTGTCTGATGATGATGATGATGAATGGGACCATTAATGTTGCCAGCTTAAGATCAGTGAGTGCTCGTCATATGGCCTTATTTTTGCTCAGCGAGTTTGATGCTGACATTTTGTTTTTGCAAGAAACCCATCTGAGTAGTCTGGCTGATATACATCTGGCAAAGAAGGAGTGGAGACGTGGTCCCTCATTTTGGTCTCTTGCGGCCGAGCCTTATAGCGGAGTTGCAGTCCTTTTTTCTCGTATGGTAACGTGCCGGCGGGTAATTGAGGTAGAGATAGGGAGATGCATGGTCTTAGACATCTCTGTGAAGGGGCAGGACTTGCGCCTGATTAACATCTATGGTCCCCAGACGAAGTGGGACAGGAAATGCCTCTTTGCAAAGATTAAGCCTTTTCTTTTTACGGCCCAGCAAGTTATCTTTGGAGGTGATTTCAACATCATTACTAGGTCTAAAGACAGGAGAGGTTTCAAAAATAAGCTGGGCTATGACACCCTTTTTCTTAATGCGATAGTTAGGGAAGCAGGTCTGGTAGATGCGCACATTAAGCGCTGCCCAGACAGCACGGGGTTCACTTTTCAGCGAGGTAATAGTCAGAGTAGGATAGATAGGTTTTTTTTTAAAGGGGGACTCCGCTTTTTTGGCACCTGTGTGTCGGGCAGTGGAGTTTTCTGATCACTGTATTCTATCTGTGACTCTGAATGCCCCAGACATGCCACCTAGGGGGAGGGGTATCTGGAGATTGAATTCGGCCCTCCTGGAAGATGAGAGAGTAAGACAATCCTTTGAGAGTTTTTAAGCACAGGTAACGATCCTAGACTTTTGCAACAGCAAGTCAGAATGGTGGGAGCTTGTTAAACAGCGGACTGTTGGGCTTTTCAAGGCCATAGGAAGAAAGAAGCAGCAAGATAAGTATATCACCTACCAGCGTTTGCGGAGGAAACTTGACCGCCTTGTTTCGAATGGAGGAGATTCTGGGGCAATCTCTGAGGTGAAGCTCCTCCTTAGGAGACATCAATATGACCAGCATGCCTCTTTGGTTCAGGAGAGGGATTATGGGAAATACCATTCGCCTGACCCTTACCAGAACTGTAAACAGAGTGTAGCAGTTAAGACGGTCAATGGCCTGAGGGACAGTACGGGCTCTTTGACGAAGTCTAGGTCAGGGATCCTGGAGGTTGTCAGGTCATACTATGCTGATCTCCTGGGAGGAAGGAACCTTGATCGGACAAGGATGTTGGGTTTTTTGGACTCTACACCAGGACTGGAAAGTAATGTTCCTTTGATGAATTTGACAGATGAAATCACTGCAGATGAGGTAATCCAGGCTATTGATAAACTAGCCATCAAGAAAACGCCAGGGCCAGATGGTCTGACAGCCGAGTTCTATAAATGTTTTAAGACGATCCTGGCTCCCTACCTTGCGGAGGTTTTTAATGGCTCTTTGAATGAGGGTTCTCTCCCTCCCTCCATGAGGCAATTTGCAGTGATCCTTCTGTCAAAGGGTAAAGATTAGGGATGAGCTTCGTGTTCGAGTCGAACCCATGTTCGACTCGAACATCGGCTGTTCGATCGTTCGCCGAATTGCGAACGTTATGGGCCGTTCGCGCTAAATTCGTGTGGCGCGTCACGGCCCATAATTCACTGCGGCATCGCAGTGCATTGCTGGCTGATGATTGGCCAAGCATGCACTATGACCCACATGCTTGGCCAATCACAGCGCCGTCAGTAGAGAGAGCTGTAATTGGCCAAAGCCAGGGTGGCTTTGGCCAATTATGGCTCAGGGGATTTAGTACACACCCCACACTATATAAGGCCGCCTGCACGGCGGCCCTGTGTAGTGTGTGTTCCGGTGTGCTGAGAGATAGAGAGAGAGAGAGACAGTGTCATTTGATTTGAGTTAGATAGATTAGGCAGAACAGTCAGTCAGTTAGCTGCACTTACAGTGTATTGTGTATATATATGCATCCCAGGTGTTGCATATATATATATACACTGTATTCAGTTTAGCTAGATCCGTTCCTGTTATCTTCTATCTAGACTATTTACATTTAATGCAGTGCGTCCTGCTCACAGTGTTCAGCTAGATCCGTTCCTGCTATTTACATTTAGTGCAGTGCGTCCTGCTCACAGTGTTCAGCTAGATCCGTTCCTGTTATCTTCTAGACTATTTACATTTAGTGCAGTGCGTCCTGCTCACAGTGTTCAGCTAGATCCGTTCCTGCAATTTACATTTAGTGCAGTGCGTCCTGCTCACAGTGTTCAGCTAGATCCGTTCCTGCTATTTACATTTAGTGCAGTGCGTCCTGCTCACAGTGTTCAGCTAGATCCGTTCCTGCTATTTACATTTAGTGCAGTGCGTCCTGCTCACAGTGTTCAGCTAGATCCGTTCCTGCTATTTACATTTAGTGCAGTGCGTCCTGCTCACAGTGTTCAGCTAGATCCGTTCCTGCTATTTACATTTAGTGCAGTGCGTCCTGCTCACAGTGTTCAGCTAGATCCGTTCCTGCTATTTACATTTAGTGCAGTGCGTCCTGCTCACAGTGTTCAGCTAGATCCGTTCCTGCTATTTACATTTAGTGCAGTGCGTCCTGCTCACAGTGTTCAGCTAGAGCCGTTCCTGCTATTTACATTTAGTGCAGTGCGTCCTGCTCACAGTGTTCAGCTAGATCCGTTCCTGTTATCTTCTAGACTATTTACATTTAGTGCAGTGCGTCCTGCTCACAGTGTTCAGCTAGATCCGTTCCTGCTATTTACATTTAGTGCAGTGCGTCCTGCTCACAGTGTTCAGCTAGATCCGTTCCTGCTATTTACATTTAGTGCAGTGCATCCTGCTCACAGTGTTCAGCTAGATCCGTTCCTGCTATTTACATTTAGTGCAGTGCGTCCTGCTCACAGTGTTCAGCTAGATCCGTTCCTGCTATTTACATTTAGTGCAGTGCGTCCTGCTCACAGTGTTCAGCTAGATCCGTTCCTGCTATTTACATTTAGTGCAGTGCGTCCTGCTCACAGTGTTCAGCTAGATCCGTTCCTGCTATTTACATTTAGTGCAGTGCGTCCTGCTCACAGTGTTCAGCTAGATCCGTTCCTGTTATCTTCTAGACTATTTACATTTAGTGCAGTGCGTCCTGCTCACAGTGTTCAGCTAGATCCGTTCCTGTTAAATTCCTACTGACAGGCAGGCTTGTCTGGTTACAGTATATAAAGCTACCTGAAGAAAATTACAGGTGTTCTATTTGATCCTATTAGTACCACGGTCAGGCAGCTAGACTATTTACATTTAGTACAGTGCGTCCTGCTCACAGTGTTCAGCTAGATCCGTTCCTGTTATCTTCCTACTGACAGGCAGGCTTGTCTGGTTACAGTATATAAAGCTACCTGAAGAAAATTACAGGTGTTCTATTTGATCCTATTAGTACCACGGTCAGGCAGCTAGACTATTTACATTTAGTACAGTGCGTCCTGCTCACAGTGTTCAGCTAGATCCGTTCCTGTTATCTTCCTACTGACAGGCAGGCTTGTCTGGTTACAGTATATAAAGCTACCTGAAGAAAATTACAGGTGTTCTATTTGATCCTATTAGTACCACGGTCAGGCAGCTAGACTATTTACATTTAGTACAGTGCGTCCTGCTCACAGTGTACAGCTAGATCCGTTCCTGTTATCTTCCTACTGACAGGCAGGCTTGTCTGGTTACAGTATATAAAGCTACCTGAAGAAAATTACAGGTGTTCTATTTGATCCTATTAGTACCACGGTCAGGCAGCTAGACTATTTACATTTAGTACAGTGCGTCCTGCTCACAGTGTTCAGCTAGATCCGAATCCTGTTATCTTCCTACTGACAGGCAGGCTTGTCTGGTTACAGTATATAAAGCTACTTGAAGAAAATTACAGGTGTTCTATCCCAGCTTAGTGCAGCTACAGGCCATTAGTATGTCTGGAAGGCCAAGAAGGAGAGGCAGACAGTCACAAGCCAATAAGAGAGGGCAAGCAGGCTCTGTGTCTAGTGCTGGTCGTGGAGACGGTGCATCCTCATCAGCACGTGGCCATGGGACACGCTTGGCCTTTTTTTCGGCAGCTGGCCGTGTTGAGCCGCAACATGCGGAAGACTTGGTCGAGTGGATGACCAAGCCGTCCTCATCCTCCTCATCCTCTCTCACCCATGCCCAGAGTGCTTTGTCTGGCAAAGCAGCGGCCTCTTCCCTCAGCTCAATGTCATCAGTGACTCCTTCCCTAGCTCCACCATGTCCTCATGAGGATTCCCTCGAACTGTTTGACCACAGTGTTGGGTACATGCTCCAGGAGGATGCCCAGCGTTTGGAAGGCTCTGATGACGATACTGAGCTCGATGAAGGCAGTAACATGAGCGCGGACAGAGGGGGTGCCCAAGAAGGACAGCAATCTGGCAGTCATGCTCCCCCTGCTGCAGCATACTGCCAGGTTTGCTCCAGTGATGAGGAGGGAGGGGATGATGAGGTCACTGACTCAACGTGGGTGCCTGATAGGAGAGAGGAGGAGGAGGAGGAGGAGGAGGAGGAGGAGGAGGCGGCAGCACATCACCAACGAGGCAGGATGCCCTCCAGGGGCCAGCCTAAGGGCAGCACATTGACTGCATCACACTCCAAAGCTCCACATGTGCAGGGCGCTGCAGTCTCTGCGCGTTATTCAAAAAGTTCTTTGGTGTGGGCCTTTTTTGAGACGAGTGCATCAGATCGCACCGCTGCTATTTGCAACATATGTCTCAAGCGTATCTCGCGTGGCCAAAACATCTCCCGCTTGGGTACCACATGCTTGACCAGACATATGTTGACCTGCCATGCAGTTCGTTGGCAAGCGTATCTAAAAGACCCACACCAAAGAACAAAGAGGATCTCTCCTTGCTCCTCATCAGCTGAGATTTCCAACCCCACTAGACCTTCAGTCCTCTCTGAGACCTGCAGTGAGAGGAATGAAGGTGTAGAATTAGGTGTGTCACAGCCAAGTACTTGTGGGCAATCTGCTTTTGGTACACCGACGTCAGATTGTACCAGGCAAATTTCCCTGCCCCAGCTGCTGCACCGCCGAAAGAAGTTTGCTCCCAGCCATCCACATGCCCAGCGGTTGAATGCTAGCTTGGCAAAATTGCTAGCACTTCAACTGCTGCCTTTTCAGTTGGTAGACTCTGCCCCCTTCCGTGAGTTTGTGGAATGTGCGGTTCCTCAGTGGCAGGTACCCAAACGCCACTTTTTCTCACGGAAGGCGATTCCGGCTCTCTACCGGCATGTGGAAGGCAATGTCCATGCCTCGCTGGACAGGGCGGTCAGCGGTAAGGTGCATATTACCGCTGACTCATGGTCCAGCAGGCATGGACAGGGACGTTACCTAAGTTTCACAGCGCATTGGGTGACTCTGCTGGCAGCTGGGAAGGATGCAGGACAAGGTGCAGTAGTGTTGGAGGTTGTTCCGCCACCACGCCTCCAAAATGCTGATTGTGACACACCTCTCTCCTCCACCCCCTCCTCTTCTTCTTCCTCCATGGCCTCTTCCTCGGAACCAGCGGTGCTCCGTAGGCGTTCAAGGGGCTACGCAAGTACGCAGGCCAAAAGATGCCATGCGGTGCTTGAGCTGGTGTGCTTGGGGGACAGGAGCCACACTGGGGCAGAGGTTCTGTCAGCTCTGCAGGGGCAGGTTCAGAGGTGGTTGACGCCACGCCAACTTAAGGCAGGAATGGTGGTTTGCGACAATAGCACCAACCTCCTCTCTGCCCTCCGACAGGGACAAATGACCCATGTGCCCTGTTTGGCTCACGTCCTTAACTTGGTGGTGCAGCGGTTCTTGGGCAGGTACCCGGGCTTACAGGATGTCCTGAGGCAGGCCAGGAAAGTCTGTGTGCATTTCCGCCGGTCATATAATGCCAGTGCTCGGCTGACGGACCTCCAAAAGGAGTTTAACCTGCCCAAGAACCGCCTAATCTGTGACATGCCCACCAGGTGGAACTCAACGTTGGCCATGCTGCAGCGGCTGCACACGCAGCAGAGGGCCATCAATGAGTACCTGTGCGACTATGGCACCAGGACAGGGTCAGGGGAGCTTGGTTTTTTTTCCCCACGCCAGTGGGCCATGATCAGGGATGCATGCACTGTCCTGTCACCATTCGAGGAGGCCACGAGGATGGTGAGCAGTGACAGTGCATGCATCAGTGACACTGTCCCCCTTGTCCACCTGTTGGAGCACACGCTGCGTGGAATAATGGACAGGGCACTTGAGGCAGAACAGAGGCAGGAAGAGGAGGACTTCCTTAGCTCTCAAGGCCCCCTTTATCCAGACAGTGTTCCTGCGTGCCCGCCAATCACACAGGAAGAGGACGAGGAGGAAGAGGAGGAGGAGGAAGATTGTGTCAGTATGGAGGTGGAGCCTGGCACTCAACATCAGCAGCAGTCTTTAAGGGATCAGTCCCAAGAAACACATGGACTTGTACGTGGCTGGGAGGAGGTGGCTGCGGACCATGTCGTTCTTAGTGACCCAGAGGACTCCGGACCGAATGCCTCAGCAAACCTACGCTGCATGGCCTCCCTGATCCTGCAAAGCCTGCGTAAGGATCCTCGTATTCGTGGTATCAAGGAGAAGGACCAATACTGGCTGGCAACCCTCCTTGATCCACGTTACAAGGGTAAGGTTGCGGACCTTATCTTGCCATCGCAGAGGGAGCAGAGGATGAAACATCTTCGGGAGGCCTTGCAGAAAGGTCTGTGCAACGCGTTCCCAGAGACTGGGAGGTTACAAACTCCTGTTTCTGGACAACGTGTTGCTGAGGCTTCGGTCAGTCAAAGAAGGAGCGGTGGAGAAGGTGGCCGTCTGACCGATGCGTTCAGACAATTTTTTGGTCCGCAGCCCCAAGGTATGATCGGTTCCAGCAACCATCGCCAGCGTCTGTTTTACATGGTGCAGGAATACCTAGGGGCAAGATCAGACTTGGACACCTTTCCCACCGAAAATCCTCTGGGTTACTGGGTCTTGAGGATGGATCACTGGCCAGAGCTTGCACAGTATGCAATTGAGCTACTGGCCTGTCCTGCATCCAGCGTTCTTTCGGAACGCACATTCAGTGCTGCTGGAGGCGTGGTAACCGATCACAGGGTGCGTCTGTCCACCGACTCGGTCGATCGGCTGACCTTCATAAAAATGAATGAGTCTTGGATCACCACCAGCTACCAAGCACCTGATGCTGATGTAACCGAATAATTTTTTTGGAAATCTCAGATCCCTTCAAAGACTGCCTATGCTGATGCTGAGTGACTATCCCTGAGTAATTATCCTCTTCCTCCTCAATCATCACGCTGATAGCTTGTAAGAACATTTTTGGTTCTGGGCGCCACCACCAGTGCCTAAGGCACAATTTTTCAGCCCCTGTTTAACAGGGGCGTGTAATTACAATTTTTGATGTAATACTTTGCAGCAGGGCTCGTTCCTGCATTCCAACTAGAGTGTCTGTGAGGGGTTGCAGTGTTGTGGCACCAGCACCAGTGCCTAGGGCCCAATTTTTCTGCCCCTGTCTAACAGGGGCGTGTAATTACAATTTTTGATGCAATACTTTGCAGCAGGGCTCGTTCCTGCGTTCCAACTAGAGTGTCTGTGAGGGGTTGCAGTGTTGTGGCACCAGCACCAGTGCCTAAGGCCCAATTTTTCTGCCCCTGTCTAACAGGGGCGTGTAATTACAATTTTTGATGCAATACTTTGCAGCAGGGCTCGTTCCTGCGTTCCAACTAGAGTGTCTGTGAGGGGTTGCAGTGTTGTGGCACCAGCACCAGTGCCTAAGGCCCAATTTTTCTGCCCCTGTCTAACAGGGGCGTGTAATTACAATTTTTGATGCAATACTTTGCAGCAGGGCTCGTTCCTGCGTTCCAACTAGAGTGTCTGTGAGGGGTTGCAGTGTTGTGGCACCAGCACCAGTGCCTAAGGCCCAATTTTTCTGCCCCTGTCTAACAGGGGCGTGTAATTACAATTTTTGATGCAATACTTTGCAGCAGGGCTCGTTCCTGCGTTCCAACTAGAGTGTCTGTGAGGGGTTGCAGTGTTGTGGCACCAGCACCAGTGCCTAAGGCCCAATTTTTCTGCCCCTGTCTAACAGGGGCGTGTAATTACAATTTTTGATGCAATACTTTGCAGCAGGGCTCGTTCCTGCGTTCCAACTAGAGTGTCTGTGAGGGGTTGCAGTGTTGTGGCACCAGCACCAGTGCCTAAGGCCCAATTTTTCTGCCCCTGTCTAACAGGGGCGTGTAATTACAATTTTTGAAGCAATAATTTGCAGCAGGGCTCGTTCCTGCGTTCCAACTAGAGTGTCTGTGAGGGGTTGCAGTGTTGTGGCACCAGCACCAGTGCCTAAGGCCTAATTTTTCAGCTCCTGTTCAACAGGGGCATGTAATTACAATTCTTGATCTAATATTTCACAGCAGGGCCCTGTGAGCGCTTACAGTGTTGTGGCCACAGCAACACCTAAGGCCCAAATTTCTGCTGAGTATATAGGGCAGGACCCTACTTTCAAACATCTAACTTACAAACGACTCCTACTTGCAAACGGAAGGAGACAACAGGAAGTGAGATGAAATCTACCCCTAGGAAGGGAAATTCTCTCCTGTAAGAGTTAATATGGGAAAACAATTTCTCCTTTCCACTGATGCTTTCCAATCCTTGTTCCACAAAAAAACCCAAATTTTCAAAAAACATTTTTCATTGGGACAAAAAAGTGAGGTGAAATCTTCTGAAGAGGAGGAAAGACAGCAAAACAAATGTCACAGGGGTGATAACCCTTCCCTATGTTTTCCAAAAAGCTTAGAAAAGATTTTTTGGCTGGAGCTAAACACATTAAAAATGTTCAAAATTACAAACAGATTCTACTTAACAACAAACCTACAGTCCCTGTCTTGTTTGCACCGCCTGTATACTGCTGTTCAGAGTATATAGGGCCTGGTGGCCCCACACCTTTCCTTATTTTAATTTGGGTGCGGGGTTCCCCTTAATATCCATACAAGACCCAAAGGGCCTGGTAATGGACTGGGGGGTACCCATGCCGTTTGTCTCACTGATTTTCATCCATATTGCCATGACCCGACATGACATTAAACCCGCAAGCAGTTTTAAATGAGATTTTTTCCTTTAAAAATGACATTTGGTGCAGGGACTGTTCTAAACATGGGAAACACGCGTCACTTTACAGGCATACTATAGACACCCCCCAGGTACGATATTTAAAGGAATATTTCACTTTTTTTTTTTTACTTTAAGCATCATTAAAATCACTGCTCCCGAAAAAACGGCCGTTTTTAAAAGTTTTTTTTGCATTGATACATGTCCCCTGGGGTAGGACCCGGGTCCCCAAACCCTTTTTAGGACAATACCATGCAAATTAGCCTTTAAAATGAGCACTTTTGATTTCGAACGTTCGAGTCCCATAGACGTCAATGGGGTTCTAACGTTCGTGCAAACTTTCGGTCCGTTCGCGGGTTCTGGTGCGAACCGAACCGGGGGGTGTTCGGCTCATCCCTAGTAAAGATCCTTCAATGATTGGAAATTGGCGCCCCATTAGCCTTCTTAATGTCGATAGAAAGATACTGGCAAAGATTTTCATTGGCTATTATCACCAGTTGCAGGCAGTTTGTTATCCCGCCACCAGCACTGTTCGGTCCAAGGTAGAAGCACTTTCTCAGCGGTGTTAGCTGTCTGGGAGGCCTTGGAGCGTTGTAGGGCTGCTGGTTGGGGTAAATGTTTGCTGACATTGGATCAGGCTAAGGCCTTTGATCGGGTTAATCCTGAGTACTTGTGGCTCCTTCTTGACAAATATGGCCTGGAGGGGGGTTTCATTGATTGGCTCAAGATTTTGTACAAAGGGGCTGAAAGCTTTCCTCTGGTTAATGGTTGGCTCGGCAGCCCTTTGCGGTTGGCTCGGGTGTGCGTCAGGGGTGTCCATTGAGTCCTCTGCTCTATGTGTTTGCAATCGACCCCTTCATTAGAAGGCTAGAGAGTGGACTGTTGTGTGGGGTACCTTTGGGCAGGGGCGTTGCTAGGGGGTGGCTTTTGGGGCTATAGCCCCGAATCTGAGGCCAATAGCCCCGAGTCTCTGCAGGGGTCCCCAAGGGGAGGGGAGGCTCTCTGGGGACCCTTATGTAAGTGGGGGCTCTCTGGGGACCCTGATGTAAGGGAGAGGCTCTCTGGAGACCCTGTTTTTAAGGCCTAGGCTCTCTAGGGACCCAGATTTAAGGGGGAGGCTCTCTGGGGACCCTAATGTAAGGGGGCCTCTCTGGGAACCCTGATGTAAGTGGGGGGCCCTCTGGGTACCCTGATGGAGGGGGGAGGCTCTCTGAGGACTCTGATGTAAGGAGGAGGCTCTCTGGGGACCCTGATGTAAGGAGGAGGCTCTCTGGGGACCCTGATGTAAGGTGATGTAAGGGGGGCTCTCTGGGGATTTATATACACCAACACGTATATTACTGTACATACATGTGTATGCCCGCCCAAGCATATGACTTTCTTTACTACGCTGCTATGGGCTCTAGCCCCAGATCTTTTGTAGACCTAGCAACACCCCTGCTTTTGGGCATCGCTGGTGAGCCTCCTTTGAAGGTTGTGGCCTATGCTGATGATTCTGTTTTTATCTCTGGGACTGGGGAGGCGCAGGAGGTGGTCTCAGTGATAGGGCAGTATGCAGAGGCATCAGGTTCAAAGGTCAACCAGGACAAGTGTGAAGCTTTCTGGATGGGTGTGGAAGGTGAGAGCTTTGTTCTCCCGGATGACTTCCCGGAGCCCCAACAAAAAATTTGAGTTCTAGGCATTGAATTCAGCCCAGGTGACTATGGTCATGCAAATTGGGTGAACAGGCTGGAGAATGCCGATGCCAAGGTGGCAAGCTGGAAAGGTTGGCAGCTTTCCTTGAGGGAAAAGGTTGATCTGATCAAGACTTACCTGATTCAGATTTTTCTGTAAGTCAGTTTTGTTTGCATCTTGCCAGTTTCTCTCTATACCAGGATCTATAGTTGTTTCTTCCAGCTGTTATGGGGGAATAGAATAAACCTTGTCAAAAGGAATGTGACTTACCTTCCTAGGCGGAAGGGTGGTCTAGGGATGGTCAACCCTGTAGTCTTTTTCTCTCTGATGTTTGTGAAGTACAATCTTGGTAACATGTTGGCAGAGAGACCGCCTGGGTGGGTTGGTATTTTCCAGTCCTGGTTTAGGCCCCTTCTGCGAGACTGGGAGAATGGTGGGCCAGTGAAGAGCCTGAGGGTCAAGCATGAACAGCTCCCGGCTTATGTTGCCCCGTGTTTGAAAATGCTTCGGCAGTGGCAAGTAACAGCAGGAGAAGTCAGATCTCTTCCAAGGAAACTTCTTGAGAAGCGGATCATGAGCTCTGCTTTTTGCGAGCCACTGGCATTGAGGGATTGCCCAAGCCTGGTTTTGGGGGTGGGTTTGCGATTGATTAATTTGGAGAGAATCCCAATGAAGTTTAGGGATCAGGCTTGGCTTGCCTTTCATGGAAAACTATATGTGAAGGGCAACTTGAAGTTTCTTTCCATGAGTGATCGGGGCTGCCCGAGAGTGGAGTGTGGAGGAGTGGTGGAGTCCATGGATCACTTTCTACTTCAATGCCCTTTTAATATAGAGGTGTACAAGAGGGTTGGGAGGGCTCTGAGTATACCCTTCCTCCCCCATATGAGTTATGCAGAGTGGGTGTATGGGGCATTCCAGACTCGTCGGGATTATGATTTGGAAACACTTTTTTTAGTTAGTCTAGTAGTCCGTTATTTCACGTGGAGTGCACGGTGTCAGGTATCCTTACGGAGTAAAATCCTCCCTGTGGAAGTGGTGGTGCAGGACATTCTGGGTGAGGTTGGGAAGATTCGGGGTCTTGAGAAAGGCAGGTGGCAGCAGGAGGCCTGGATAAGGGCGTGGAGGAATATCAGGACTCTGTAGCTGCTGCCTGTTGATCTCGGGGTGTGCGGCTTTTCTTTGTATTCTTGATTCACTCCCCTAGATTTTCAGATCAAATCTATTTTTGATAAAAGGCTCCATGCATGGTGACGGTGATGTTCCTTAGTCTGGCTCTCCCGTAGGTATTGTGTTGTGCGCAATTTAGTTTGTACCATTTATTATGTTCTTGTTTTGTATAATCATATTCAATTATTTTGTAAATATGTTTTATTTATTTTTTATGGTTTTATTGTATATAAGTTGTTGTTTGTAAGATTTTCAATAAACAAAATTAACCCCTCATAATGGGCACAGCGGGTGTACAGACCCGGGAACTCAGCACAGGGATGGTGGGAACCCCTCATAATGGGCACAGCGGGTGTATAGACCCGGGAACTCAGTACAGAGATGGTGGGAACCCCTCATAATGGGCACAGCGGGTGTACAGACCCGGGAACTCAGCACAGGGATGGTGGGAACCCCTCATAATGGGCACAGCGGGTGTATAGACCTGGGAACTCAGTACAGAGATGGTGGGAACCCTTCATAATGGTGGGCACAGCGGGTGTACAGACCTCGGGGGGGTCTGCAAGTGGAGGAAAATACAGCCCAGTTCTAGTAAATGCTGCACTAGTATCAGCAGTAACCAGGAGAATCCATATGGACTAGTAGTGGGCAGCAGCCTGGTATCAGTAATAGCATTGTGTAGCTGGACACTGATCACTCACCCACATCCTCTGCTTTCAACCTGCCATGCTGTGACCAGGGGAGGGTAGGCATTCCAGGGGGCTCGGGGTTATCAGGAAGAGCTGAACGCTGGTATCATATTATCCTGTCTTGAAAGTTGCAGACAGCGAAGGAACTATTGACTGTGCCATGTAATGGGCGGGCTGAGTGTGTACAGAGCGCAGTGTGCAGAGCAGTCAATGGGGTGGATGTAATGCAATGTAAAGGCTCGGGGGCCAGTGCTCAGTGGTGTGTATGGGGCGGCATTTAAAAACACCAGTCTCTGTATTTTCCTCCACTGGTGTCTCCTTATACATGGGATCTGCGGCTCTCCCCAGCTAGGACTTTATGTGTGTCAGTGCCTAGGATGAGTGTCGGAGCTCGGCGGAAGACACTTCCAGGCTGCTCTGTGTATTGTTCCAAGGAGGGGAGCGCAGATCAGCTCCCATACACATGTACTTCAGAGCAGCTCCACCAAAATTCTTCTGCTTTCTCGAGTTACTGAGCCGCGCCGTCTCCGCACTCCTCCCCTCCTCCTCGTGCTTCTCTGTCCTGTTATACTGACACCCAGCTCTGCTCACAAGGCTGTGTCATCTCCACACCAGAGAGCTGTGTATACACAGCAGCCACAGTTGTGCCCTAGGTGGTAGTGCACCGAAGGCGGCTGCCTAATCCGTCTAGTGGTAGCACCGGGCCCTGTACAATACAGTGCAACCGTAGTGCAGTTGCTACTACTTTTCTGGTGGTGTACACAGCACCCAATACAGTGCAGTGTGGTGTTGCCAAACAAAATATACATCATACCCGGAAGGCCACCGAGGAGAGGCAGACGCTCACAGGCCACTAAAAGAGGGCAAGCAGGCTCTGTGTCTACAGTCAACAGTGTTGGGCGCGGACATGGTGCATCCTCTGCAGGTGGCCGTGGGGCACGCTTGTCCTTTTTTTCTGCTGCTGGCCGTGTCATTGAGCCAGAACATGCAGAAGAGTTGGTGGAGTGGATAACAAAACCGTCCTCATCCTCTGTCACCCAGGCTCAGAGTACTTTGCCCTCCAATGCAGCTGCCAAAGCGGCCTATTCCACCGGTTCCTTGTCCACAGTCACTCCTTCCGTAGCCCCACCATCATGCACGGAGGAATCCCGCGAACTATTTGACCACAGTGTCGGGTACATGCTGATGGAGGATGCGCAGCGATTAGAAGGCTTAGATGTTGGTCCCCGGGTTGAGGAAGGGAGCAAGGTGAGCCTAGAGAGAGGGGGTGCCCAAGAAGGACTAGAAACTGGCAGTCATGTTCCCCCAGCTGCAGTATACTGCCAAGTTTGCTCCAGTGACGAGGAGGGTGGGGATGATGAGGTCACTGATTCTACTTAATTGCCTGATAGAAGAGAGGAAGAGGAGGCATAACTCCAACGAGCCAGGATGTTGTCAGGAAAAGCCCTCTTGCAGTTTTCCCAGCAGATTGAGGGTTAAACGAATGCCTGTGCATAGAAGCGCCATCCGGCGCTCGCGCACGCGCAATAGCGCCAATAGCGCTAATAGTGCTAACAAACGTACGCGCATGCGCAATAGCACCAATAGCGCTAACGTGCGTACGCGCATGCGCAATAGCGCCACTTGGCGCCAAAGATAGGCTATTTAAAGAAGACTGTTTCAATGCTGCCTTGCTGTCCGGTCTACAGCGTTTCCTGAGATCCTTGCTACCTTGTTACCAGTTTTCCTGTATCCAGTACCTACTTGGCTTGTTCCTGACTTACCTGCTTGCTGCCCGTCCCGATCTTGGCTTGGACTCTGACTATTCTCTTGGTTTGCCCTTCTGTACCTGATCTGCCCGCCAGTACCATGACCCGGCTTGTCTGTAACCTGCTACAGGACTACAGTGCACCTCCCTGCTGTCTGCAACCTGCTACAGGACTACAGTGCACCTCCCTGCTGTCTGCAAACCTGCTACAGGACTACAGTGCACCTCACTGCTGTCTGCGACCTGTTACAGGACTACAGTGCACCTCCCTGCTGTCTGCAACCTGCTACAGGACTACAGTGCACCTCCCTGCTGTCTGCAACCTGCTACAGGACTACAGTGCACCTCCCTGCTGTCTGCAACCTGCTACAGGACTACAGTGCACCTCCCTGCTGACTACAGGATCCTGCCTTCTACTTCAGTGTTCCAGTCAGGCACTTGTGCCCCTCTGTACTTTCGAGTCCCTGTTCACACCTTCAGGGGTTCTTAAGTCAGAGGCATACGAGAGGCCGTTCTCTGCATTCCGGGCTCCACCTACCAGGTACGTGACAGATGTCCTCTAAGGGGCAGCTTAAGGTCAGCCACCCCACTGCATCACACCGCAGAGCTCCACAGGTGCAGGGCGCTGCTGACTCCCCGCTGATTTTGAAAAGTTCCTTGGTGTGGGCCTTTTTTGACACGTGTGCAGCAGATCACACCATTGCTGTTTGCAACCTATATCTGAATCAGATCAGGCGTGGCCAGAACAGCAGCCACTTGGGCACCACATGCTTGACCAGACATATGACGACCTCCCATGCAGTCCGTTGGCAACAGCACTTGAAAGACCCACATCAAAGAAAAAGGCTGATTTCTCCTTGCTCCTCATCTGGGATCTCCAACCCCATCATACCTCCAGTCCTCTCAAAAACCTGCACTGAGAGGAATGAAGGTATAACAATAGGTGTCCCAAGTACTTGCAGCCAATCTGCTATCAGTACACCTCCATCTGATTTTAGCAGGCAAATTTCCCTAACCCAGTTGCTAAACTGGAAAAAGAAATTCGGTCCCAATCATCCACATGCTCAGTGTCTGAATGCTAGCTTGGCCAAATTGCTAGCACTGCAACTGCTGCCTTTTCAGCTGGTAGACTCTGCCCCCTTCTGTGAATTTGTGGAATGTGCTGTACCTCAGTGGCAGGTTTCCAAAACGCCATTTCTTTTCACGGAAGGCCATTCCGGCTCTCTACGGGCATGTGGAAGGCAATGTTTTGGTTTCATTGGACAGGGCGATCAGCAGTAAGGTGCATAATACCGCTGACTCATGGTCCAGCAAGCATGGGCAGGGACGTTACTTTTCCTTCACGGCACACTGGGTAACTCTGCTGGCACCTGGGAAGGATGCAAGACAGGGTTCAGTATTGTTGGAGCTTGTTCCGCCACCATGCCTCCAAAATGCTAGTGGTCATTCTGCCACAGCTCTCTCCTCCACCCCCTCCTCTTCTTCTTCCTCTATGGCCCCTTCTTCTGATTTCTCCTCTGAACCAGCGGTGCTCCGTAAGCGGTCAAGGGCCTACGCAAGCACTCAGGCAAAAAAGATGCCATGCGGTGCTTGAGTTGGTCTGCTTAGGGGACAGGAGCCACACTGGGGCAGAGATTCTGTCAGCTCTGCAGGGGCAGGCCCAGAGGTGGTTGACACCACGCCATCTTTAGCCAGGAATGGTTGTATGCGACAATGACAATAAACCTTTTCTCCGCCCTCCGACAGGGACACTTGACCCATGTCCCATGTTTGGCACACATCTTGAATTTGGTGGTGCAGCGGTTCTTGAGCAGGTACCCAGGCTTAAAGGATCTCCTGAGGCAGGCCAGAAAAGTCTGTGGTCATTTCCGCTGGTTATACAATGCCAGTGCTCGGCTGGCTGACATTTAAAGGGAATGCAACCTGCCCACCAACTGCCTCATTTGTGACATGCCCACCAGGTGGAACTCAATGTTGGCAATGCTGCAGTGGCTGCACTCACAGCAGAGGGCCATAAATAAGTACCTGTGTGAGTATGGCACCAGGACAGGGTCAGGGGAGCTTGGCTTTTTTTCGCCACGCCAGTGGCTACTGATCAAGGATCCATGCACTGTTCTGTCACCATTTGAGGAGGCCACGAGGATGGTGAGCAGTGACAATGCATGCATCAGTGATACTGTCCCTCTTGTCTTCCTGTTGGAGCACACGCTTCGTAGAATAATGGAGGGGCACTTGAGGCAGAACAGGGGGAGGAAGAGGAGAACTTCCTTACCTCTCAAGGCCCCCTTTATCCAGATAGAATTCCTGTGGGCCCGCCAAACACACAGGAAGAAGAGGAGGAGGATTGTGTAAGCATGGATGTAGAGGATAACACTCAGCAGCAGTCTTCATGGGATGGTTTTCAGTCCCCAGAAACCCAAGGAGTTGTACGTGGTTGGGAGGAGGTAGTTGCTGACAACGTCATCCTCAGAGGCCCAGAGGACTCACAATTGAATGCGTCTGCAAACTTACGCTGCATGGCCTCCCTGATTCTGCAAAGCCTGCAAAAGGACCCTAGGAGGATGAAACATCTTTAGGAGGCCATGTAGAAAGGTTTGTGCAATGCGTTTCCAGACCCTGGGAGGTTACAATTTCCTGGTGCTGGACAACATGTTGCTGAGGCTTCGGTCAGTCAGAGGAAGAGCGGTGGGAAAGGTGACCGATGCCTTTAGACAATTTTTTAGTCCTCAGCGCCAAGGTCTGATCGGTTCAAGCAACCATCGCCAGCGTCTGCATTACATGGTGCAGGAATATCTTGGGGCAAGAGCAGACTTGGAGACCTTTCCAACAGACCATCCACTGGGTTACTGGGTCTTGAGGATGGACCACTGGCCAGAACTTGCTCAATATGCAATTGAGCTACTAGCCTGTCCTGCATCCAGCGTTCTTTCTGAAGACACATTCAGTGCTGCTGAAGGGTTTGTAACGTATCATAGAGTGCGCCTGTCCACAGACTCTGTTGATAGGCTCACATTCATAAAAATAAATCGGTCTTGGATCAGCAGCAGCTATCAAGCACATGATGCTGATGTAACTGATTGATTTTTCTATGGATGTGGGATCCTTTGAAGACTGCCTATGCTGAGTGACTATCCTATTCCTTCTCAATCTTGGAGATGCTATGTTCAACAATATTTTTGGTTTAGGGCACCACCACCACTGCCTAAGGCCCAATTTTTCTGCCCCTTTTTAACAAGGGCATGTAATTACAATTTTTGATATTGATAAAATTGATAAAAATATTTCATAGCAGGGCCCGTTCCTACGCCCAACAAGCGTAACTGTCAGGGGATACAGTGTTGTGGCACCACCAATGCCTAAGGCCCAATTTTTCTGCCCCTGTTTAACAGGGGCATGTAATTACAAACCTTGCTATAGTATTTCATAGCAGGGCCTGTTCCTGCGCCCAACAAGTGTAACTGTCAGGGGTTACAGTGTTGTGACACCACCACCCAAGGCCCAGTTTTTCTGCCCCTGTTTAACAGGGGCATGTTATTACAATTTATGATCAAATATTTCATAGCAGGGCCCAACAAGCATAACTGTCAGGGGTTACAGTGTTGTGGCACCACCACTGCCTAAGGCCAAATTTTTCTGCCCCTGTTTAACAGGGGCATGTAATTACAATTTTTGATCAAATATTTCATAGCAGGGCCAGTTCCTGCGCCCAACAAGTGTAACTGTGAGGGGTTACAGTGTTGTGGCACCACCACCACCACTGCCTAAGGCCCAATTTTTCTGCCCCTGTTTAACAGGGGCATGTAATTACACTTACTAATATAATATTTCATAGCAGGGCCTGTTCCTGTGACCAACAAGCGTAACTGTGAGGGGTTACAGTGTTCTG
Source organism: Aquarana catesbeiana (assembly GCF_042186555.1). Lineage (NCBI taxonomy): Eukaryota > Metazoa > Chordata > Amphibia > Anura > Ranidae > Aquarana > Aquarana catesbeiana. The sequence goes on along the minus strand of NC_133328.1, from coordinate 647,385,857 downwards.
GCACCACCAACACTTATGGCCCAATTTTCTGCAGCGTATATAGGGCAGGCCATATAGTATATATACTTGTGTTCAGAGTATATTGTGCTTGCGGGGCCTCCCCATGCAATTTGTTTTTAAATTTGGGTGCGGGGTTCCCTTTAATATCCGTACCAGACCCAAAGATCCTTGTAATGGGCTGGGGGGACACATGTCGTTTTTATCAATGATTTTCATGTATATTGCCGGGACCCGACAATACATTACAGCCGCAAGCAGTTTTAAATGACTTTTTTTCCTTTAGAAATGTCATTTTGCTGTGGTATTGTTCAAAACACGGGAAAACTGTGCCACTTTACAGGCATACTATAGACACCCCCCCAGGCACAATATTTAAAGGAATATTTCATTTTTATTTTTTCACTTTAAGCATTCTTAACCGCTTCAGCCCCGGAAGGATTTACCCCCTTCCTTACCAGAGCTTTTTTTGAGATTCGGAACTGTGTCGTTTTAACTGACAATTGCGCGGCCGTGCGACGCGGCTCCCAAAAAAATTGACGTCCTTTTTTTCCCACAAATAGAGCTTTCTTTTGGTGGTATTTGATCGCCTCTGCGATTTTTATTTTTTGCGCTATAAACAAAATAAGAGCGACAATTTAAAAAAAAACGCATTATTTTTTACATTTTGCTATAATAAATATCCCCCAAAAATATATAAAAAAACATTTTTTTCTTCAGTTTAGGCCGATCGTATTCTTCTACATATTTTTGGTAAAAAAAAATTGCAATAAGTGTTTATTAATTGGTTTGCGCAAACGTTATAGTGTTTACTAAACAGGGGATAGTTTTATGGCATTTTTATTAATAATTTTTTTTACTAGTAATGGCGGCGATCAGCGATTTTTATTGTGACTGCGACGTTATGGCGGACATGTCGGACAATTTTGACACATTTTTGGGACCATTGTCATTTATACAGCGATCAGTGCGATTAAAAATGCACTGATTACTGTGTAAATGACACTGGCAGTGAAGGGGTTAACCACTAGGGGGCAGGGGGGGATAAGTGTGCCCTAGGGAGTGATTACTAACTGTAGGGGGATGGGCTGTGTGGGTGACGTCACTGATCTCTGCTCCGATGACAGGGAGCAGAGATCAAGTGACATTTGTCACTAGGCAGAACGGGGAGATGCTGTTTACAATGGCATCTCCCCGTTCGTCCTCTCCGTGAGGCGATCGCGGAATTCCCCGCGGCGATCGAGTCCGCGGGAACCGCGACCCAACTCACGGAGCTCCCGGCCGGCTCGCGCACGCAATGGCACGGCGGGGAATTCAAATGGACGTACAGGTACGCCCATTTGCCCAGCCGTCCCATTCTGCTGACGTACATCGGCGTGCGCCGGTCGGGAACCGGTTAAAATCACTGCTCCCAAAAAAACTGCCGTTTTTAAAACTTTTTTTTTGCACTGATACAAGTCCCCTGGGGCAGGACCCGGGTCCCCAAACACTTTTTATGGCAATAACTTGCATATAAGCCTTTAAAATGAGCACTTTTGATTTTTCACGTTCGTGTCCCATAGACTTTACCGGTGTTCGCGTGTTCGAGCGAACTTTTTTTGCATGTTCGGATGTTCTGGTGCGAACCGAACCGGGGGGGGTGTTTGGCTCATTCCTACTAGCAGCCCAATCAGTGATCGGTAATGGTGTGCAGTAACCTATAGCAACACAATCAGTGAGCGGTAATGGTGTGCAGTAACCTATAGCAACCCAATCAGTGAGCGGTGATGGTGTGCAGTAACCTCTAGCAATCCAATTATTGAGCGGTGATGGTGTGCAGTAATATTTAGCAACCCAATCAGTTAGCGTTAATGGTGTGCAGTAACGTCTAGCAACCCAATCAGTGAGCGGTAATGGTGTGCAGTAACCTCTAGCAACCCAATCAGTGAGCGGTAAGGGTGTGCAGTAACCTCTAGCAACCCAATCAGTGAGCGGTAATGTGTGCAGTAACCTCTAGCAACCCAATCAGTGAGCAGTAATGGTGTGCAGTAACCTGTAGCAACCAATCAGTGAACAGTTGTGATCTGCTGTAATCTCTCGCAACCATTCAGTGAGCTGTAAGGATAGACTGTAATCTCTGGCAACCAAGTTCTCTAAGGAGTGATGGCGATAGATTGAGAAATACATGTTTTGCTTCCTGCAATGTGTTAAAAAGAATGGTGACTGGTTCACTTCCTGTTAAGATTCTACCCAGAATTCCCTGCTTGCTGACAACTTCCTTATTTACACATACAATAAACAATTAAAAACAGCAATAACAAAAAGGAACGCTAGATGGAGCCTGCACACCACATATGATTGACTTAAGTAAATTATACATTTTGCATGTAAATTTAACAACACAGGCACAAATAACCAGTATAAAACATCTGGTGGACAGAACAATATTCATCTTGATTATTGGGGGGGGGGGGGGGGGTTTCTCAGGGCCGCAGTAGCCTTCTGAAATAGGCCAATTGCAGCCTCCTCCAGGTTACTCCTCTTCCTGGGACTTTTTGTTGGAATGCGGAGGGGAGGGACCTGGATTTATGGCAGGCTACTGGGCCCGGCCACCTCCTGGCTGCCACTTTCCACTGCCTGGCTGAGGCTTTCCTGTGTATGAAAAAGAGACATAGTTTTAGTTTTTTGTTCAGCAATCACACACAATTTTCAGCTCATGACTGTTGCAAATTGCATGTTAATAAATAGAAACGACTATCATTCTGACCCCAGCATTTTTCATTCTTGTCACAATCATTTTTGTCTACTACTGTCTATTGATACGTAAAACACTTTGTGAAATCATAAATTAGTGATCAAAAATAACATCTATTGAACATCATAAATTTGACAACCAAAAATATTTTTAAGAATGCTATACCTGACTCAAGCTGGGCTCCTCCACATGCTGCTGCCTGGAAGGCCCAGGTTGGTCGTCGGAAGCCTCAGCTTTGGGGGGGAAGGAAGCCTTGAAGGAAGATTGGAGAGTGCTGGCCTGGGTTCACTCTGGACTGACAGAAAATGTAAAAAAGAGGAGAAAAAACTGCGCTAAGACGAATAAAATGAGCAGCAGCTTATTGTGGGATATACACAAAACAAATAGGAAACAGAGAAGCTGCGCTAAAAAAAATTATGAACCCAAAAAAGTGATTATTTTCAGTATAAACTAAAAATGAAAAAATATGTGAAAAAATGTGAGAATTAAAAGATGAATGGACCGCCCCAAAAACACAAAAAATTTTGTGATGTGCTAATTAAAGTCCAAAGTAATAAATGTTCAAATAATTCAAATATTAACACTCAGTGACTTGACATACAAAGTGTATCCCCAACTGATGAATGGCATGCTTACCAAAACGTAAGCCAATTAAACAGGTGGCTTAACCCAGCCCAGGCCTTGATGCGAAACTTCTGTGATGCACTCGGGTTCGGCACATCACGGATCTGGTGGACAGATTACTGGGAGGGGCTGGGGAAGACCCGGCTAATATGGTGCACGTTGGCACCAATGACAAAGCCAGAGGCAGATGGAGTGTCCTAAAGAACGATTTTAGGGACTTGGGAGCTAAATTGAGGAAAAGGACCTCCAAGGTAGTATTCTCAGGAATACAACCAGTACATCGAGCCACACCAGAAAGGCAGAGGGAGATTATGGAAGTAAACAAGTGGCTGAAGAGCTGGTGTAGTAAGGAGGGGTTTCGGTTCCTGGAGGACTGGGCCGACTTCTCAGTCCATCACCAGTAATATAGAAGGGACGGACTGCACCTAAATGAGGAGGGTGCAGATCTGCTGGGAATGAAGATGGCCAAAACGTTAGAGGAGATTTTAAACTAGGCAACGGGGGGGGGAGGGTCCGGGGGGGAGGGCCCAGAGGTAGAGATAGTCAGCGCAGAACATATTCCAGAGGGTAGCATTGGGGGCATTAGTGTTAAGTTGTCTAAGGCACATAAACCCAAGGTAAGCATAGTAACAAGTCCTAGTTGCAATCTCAGAACACCCAATAAGAGGATAGCATGCGCATGGTCTAAACAACGTGGCATGTTAACCAATGCCTGGAGCCTAAGACAAGATGGGTTAACTAGAGATACTGTTGTACAAGGAGGATTTGGGTTTTGTGGGAATTTCAGAGACCTGGTTCAACAGCTCTTATGATTGGCTGGCAACCATTCAAGGGTATAGCAGGGATAGAGAGGGTAAAAAAGGGGGAGGGGTATGCCTATATATCAAGAATAATGTACAAGTGAATATGAGAGATGACATCACTGAGGGAGCTAGGGAGGAGGTGGAATCCTTATGGGTAGAGCTCCAAAGGGATGAAGCTAAGGGGAAAATAATACTGGGAGTATGCTATAGGCCCCCTAACCTGAGGGAGGAAGTGGAGACGGATCTCCTATCACAATTTAGATTAACAGCAAGGATGGGAATTATAATGGGGGATTTTAACTATCCAGACATAGACTGGGCGGAGGGAACCGCGCATTTGTCTAAGGCTCGCCAGTTCCTAAATGTCTTGCAGGACAATTTCATGGTTCAGATGGTAGATGCACCAGCTAGAAAAAAAGCATTACTGGACCCACTGATTACCAACAATACAGACCTGATCACGGATGTGGAAATACGGGGCAAGTTAGGAAACAGCAATCACAAGTCAATTGGCTTCAGTATAAATCACACAAATAGGAAACATAAGGGGAATACAAAGACACTGAATTTCAAAAGAGCCAACTTCCCTAAACTATGAACCTTGTTAGAAGGCATGAATTGGGATAAAATCTTAGGAACAAAAAGCACGGAGAAGAGATGGGTTTGCTTTAAGAGCATATTAAATAAGGGCATTAGCCAATGCATCCCATTGGGTAATAAATTTAAAAGAGCGAACAAAAGTCCTGGATGGCTTAACTCCAATGTAAAAATGCATATAAAAGCAAAGGAGAAGGCCTTCAAAAAATACGAGGTTGAGGGATCATCATCAGCATTCAGACTTTATAAAGAATGCAATAAGAAATGTAAGGGTGCAATCAGGGCGGCTAAGATAGAACACGAAAGACACATAGCGGAGGAGAGCAAAAAAATTCCCAAGAAATTCTTTAAGTAAGTAAACAGTAAAAAAGGAGGACAGACTATATTGGACCCATAAAGAATGAGGAAGGACATCTGGTTACAAAGGATGGGGAGATGGCGAAGGTATTGAATTTATTCTTCTCCTCAGTCTTCACAAGGGAATCGGGGGGGCTTCAGTAACCAAAACTGCAGTGTTTATCCTCATGACACAACACAGGAAGCACCTCCATGGTTAACAGAGGACAGAATTAAACTTAGACTTGGGAAACTTAACATTAATAAATAACCGAGACCAGATGGCTTGCATCCGAGGATACTTAGGGAACTCAGTCAAGTGATTGCCAGACCATTGTTCCTAATTTTTACTGACAGTCTACTGACTGGAATGGTACCAGCTGATTGGAGAAAAGCCAATGTAGCATCAATATTTAAAAAGGGCCCAAAATACATCCCTGGGAATTACAGACCAGTTAGCCTCTAACATCAATAGTATACAAGCTCTTGGAGGGGATGATAAGGGACTATATACAAGATTTTAGTAATAAGAATTATATCATTAGCAGTAATCACCATGAATTCATGAAGAATCGTTCTTGCCAAACCAATCTATTAACCTTCTATGAGGAGGTGAGTTGCCATCTAGATAAAGGAAGGCCCGTAGACGTGGTGTATCTGGATTTTGCAAAAGCATTTGACACAGTTCCCCATAAACGTTTACTGTACAAATTAAGGTCCATTGGCATGGACCATAGGGTGAGTACATGGATTGAAAACTGGCTACAAGAGCTAGTTCAGAGGGTGGTGTTAAATGGGGAGTACTCGGAATGGCCAGAGGTGGGTAGTGGGGTCCCCCAGGGTTCTGTGCTGGGACCAATCCTATTTATTTTGTTCATAAACGACCTGGAGGATGGGGGAAACAGCTCAATCTCTGTATTTGCAGACGATACTAAGCAGGGCGAAACCTTGCAAAAAGATCTGAACAAATTAATGGGATGGGTAACTACATGGCAGATGAGGTTTAATGTAGAAAAATGTAAAATAATGCATTTGGGTGGAAAAAATATGAATGTAATCTATACACTGGGGGAAAACCTCTGGGGGAAATCTAGGATGGAAAAGGACCTGGGGGTCCTAGTAGATGATATGCTCAGCTGCTGCTAACAAAGCAAACAGAATATTGGCATTAAAAAGGGGGATCAACTCCAGAGATAAAACGATAATTCTCCCGCTCTACAAGACTCTGGTCCGGCCGCACCTGGAGTATGCTGTCCAGTTCTGGGCACCAGTCCCCAGGAAGGATGTACTGGAAATGTAGCGAGTACAAAGAAGGGCAACTAAGCTAATAAAGGGTCTGGAGATCTTAGTTATGAGGAAAGGTTGCGAGCTCTGAACTTATTCTCTCTGGAGAAGAGATGCTTGAGATATGATTTAAATTTACACCAAATACCGTACTGGTGACCCCACAGTGAGGATAAAACTTTTTCGCGGAAGGGAGTTTAACAAGACTCGTGGCCACTCATTAAGATTAGAAAAAAAGAGGTTTAACCGTAAACTACGTAGAGGGTTCTTTACTGCAATGGCCTGTACACACGATAGGATTTTCCGACAAAAAAACATGGATTTTTTTTCTGAAGGATGTTGGCTCAAACTTGTCTTGCATACACACGGTCACACAAATGTTGTTGGAAATTCCGAACGTCAAGAACGCGGTGACGTACAAGACATACGATGAGTCGAGAAAAATGAAGTTCAATAGCCAGTGCGGCTCTTCTGCTTGATTGATTCCGAGCATGCGTGGAACTTTTGTGAGTCGGAATTGTCTACACATGCTTGGAATTTCAGACAAAATGTTTTGTTTTTTGAAAATTTGAGAACCTGCTCTCAAACATTACTTGTCGGAAAGTCCGACGACAAATGTTCTATGGAGCATACACACGGTCGGACTTTCCGACAACAAGCTCACATCCAACATTTGTTGTCGGAAAATCCTATCGTGTGTACAGGGCATAAGAGCGGCAAGGATGTGGAAATCCCTTCCACAGGCGGTGGTCTCAGCGGGGAGCATTGATAGTTTCAAAAAACGATTAGATAAGCACCTGAACGACCGCAACATACAGGGATGTACAATGTAATACTGATATATAATCACACACGACTGTCTTTTTTCAACCTCACCTACTATGTAACTATGTAACCCTCTCTCCCAAAGTTCTGTTCAAGAGAAATAAAAATCTCTTTGCATTCAAGAAGTGTCTGCCGCCCAATGAATCTACCTTGCATTACACCCACTATGCCTTACAACCCACCATATAAAGAAGGATGTCAGCTATCTCTGGCCCTGGAGGTTCTCATTAGACTGAAGGAGGCCGGAGACCTTGCTACACACGTACAATATGTGTGCAATAAGTAAACTAAACAGTTACTCCACTTAGAGATGGAATCAAGATGTAATGTCCTTCTTGGTTCTTTTCTCAGAGTCCAACTCAAAACTTCGGTTTCCTCAAAAGTCTCCAGCACATGTCCTCGTCCTTTGTGTTTCAAAAAGTCCTAAACTCTTCACCCAACTTCCTGTATATCATATCCTGTACTTTGCTTAGCTCCTAAATCAGACTGGTTTATTTGCCTATCAATGGGGAAAGCCTAGCTTCTTAACACAACACATAATCTTAAAAATATAACTCCAAATCAGTGCTATAAAATCACTACAAATAGCCATGACAACACAGTTTCTCATTAATTAGGTAGAGGATGTTTTGGTTCATTTGAGTCCACCTCACCATAACCTGTCTGGTTGTACCCTTGGAGAATTTTCAATATTGGGTGACTTCCTATTGTGATTATATAAAGATGCCAATAATTATTTGTTTGTTGATTTTGTAGGTAAGCAAAGAACTCTTTCTATGGTAGAAGATTGTAAAAGGTCTTTACTACTGAAACTAAACAAGTACCTGAGCAGCAAAAACAAGGATGGATTTCTGACCATTTACAAGATGAATATGGAGCGTGTGAAGAATCAGAAGATATGGGAATATGGAACAGCAAAGGCCGATAAGAAAAACAAAGTGATCATGATGGTTGGTGAAACAGGATCTGGTAAAACAACCCTGATTAACACTATGATCAACTACATCTTTGGTGTGGACTGGAAGGATGAACACCGGCTCCAGCTAATTGAGGAGAGTAGTGAGATGAGTCAAGCTCACAGCCAAACATCGAGTGTCCACATCTACCAGATCAACCATGACGATCTCTTCCAAATCCCTTACTCTTTAACCTTCATTGACACTCCGGGGTTTGGAGACACCAGAGGGATAGATGAGGATGAGAAAATCATGCAGAAGATACGAGAATTTTTTTATAAATGCAAATTCAGGGAAATTGATGCGATTTGTTTTGTGGTTCCGTCTACTTTGGCTCGGTTAACTCCAACACAGTCGTACATCTTTGACAACGTTTTGTCTATTTTTGGGAATGACATCAAGGATAATATAGTCTTCTTCACAACCTTCGCCGAAGTCGGGGAACCGAACGTTCTCTCTGCAATTATGGAGGCTGACGTTCCATGTGCGAAATCTAAAGATGGAAAACCTGTGTACTTCAAGGTCAATAACAGCATGCTGTATGCTAATAACCACCCAGATGAAGAGGACGACTATGGTTACCTGGCTTATGAAATACAATGGAAGATGGGAATGAAAAGCATTGAGAAATTTCTTTTACACTTTTTGCCTGGATTAGCCAGTAAAGATCTAAGTTTAACGAAGACAGTTCTGTCAGAAAGACATACTTTGGATGTAGTTTTGGTTGGGCTTGTCCAAAAAATTGAGGAGACAATGTTTAAACAGCATGAACTGAAAGAAACAGATACAAATCTGAATGAACACAAGACGGATATTGAAAGCAACAAGTATTTTCAATTTGAGGTGACAGAAACTGTAAAAAAAAAGATAGACTCTGAGACTGAATGTTCAACCAACTGCCGTGAGTGCAGCTCTACATGTCACCGAGATTGCCTCGTGTATTTTGACTCCCTGGTTTATTTTTGTGAAATTTTTAATCTCAAGGGAACTTGTCGTGTGTGTGGACATAAGTCTAGCACACATTTTTCAGAAATGTCTTACTGGGAAACTTTTGTTGACAAAAAAATGAAAAGTTATGTTGACGTAAAAGAAAAATATGAAAAAGAGGAGAAGATGACACTGACCCTATCAAAGGTTCTCATAAAATTGAAGGATGATATCAAGAAGGCAGAGCAAGAGGCCCTGAAACTTATTCAGGAGGTGGCCAGGATCCTTAAACAACTCCAAGAGATCGCCTTAAAGCCAAATCCAATGTCTACTGTGGATTACATCCAGCTGCTCATCGAAAAAGAGAAGCGGGAAGGAAAGAGTGGATTCATGGAGAGAATTAAAATTCTGGAAGAAACCGTTAAAAAATTTGGTATCCTCAGTAATATTCAGTCTCAAGGAGCAGGTGCCAGCTTTGACACATTTGTCTATCTAAAGGGTCTCAATTAGAGAACAGATAGAAAACAGGTGGGGAAATGTATGTTTATGCCTTCAGCTACTTCAGCTACTGATTTTTTTTTTCTTGACCCATACAAAAAAAAAACAAAAAAAACAAAAAACAAAACAACTGATAATTAGTGAATAAATGGACAAGCATAGCTAGTAGTATTTAGTCACATATAACTAGGCTTGTTCTGAAATGTTGAAGACATTTTGTTGCTCATCCAAGTAGCTCCATCAGCTTTAATGAATGTCAGGAACATACCCCAGTATTTGTAGCCACATCATTAACCGCTTACCTACAGGGCACTTTCACCCCTTTCTGGCCCAGGCCAATTTTCAGCTTTCAGCACTGTCACATTTTGAATGATAGTTGCGCGGTCATGCTACACTATAACCATGTGAAATTTTTATCATTTTATTCACACAAATAGAGCTTTCTTTTAATCACTGCTGGGTTTTTTATTTTTTACTAAAAAAAGACCGAAAATTTTGAGAAAAAAAAAGTTTTTCTCAATTTCTTTCAGTAAATTTTGTAAATAGGTAATTTTTCTCCTTCACGCATGGGGATATGTTACCAAAAGTATTGGGACGCCTGCCTTTACACGCACACAAACTTTAATGGCATCCCAGTCTTAGTCCGTAGGGTTCAATATTGGGTTGGCTCCGCCCTTTGCAGCTATAACAGCTTCAACTCTTCTGGGAAGGCTGTCCACAAGGTTTAGGAGTGTGTCTATGGGAATGTTTGCCCATTCTTCCCGAAACGCATTTGTGAGGTCAGGCACTGATGTTGGACGAGAAGGCCTGGCTCACAGTCTCCACTCTAAATTATCCCAAAGGTGTTCTATCGGGTTGAGGTCAGGACTCTGTGAAGGCCAGTCAAGTAAGTTCCTTCACCCCCAAACTCGCTTATCCATGTCTTTATGGACCTTGCTTTGTGCACTGGTCCAAATCATTTGGTGGAGGGGGGGTTATGGTGTGGGGGTTGTTTTTCAGGGGTTGGTCTTGGCCCCTTAGTTCCAGTGAAGGGAACTCTTAAGGTGTCAGCATACCAAGACATTTTGGACAATTTCATGTTCCCAACTTTGTTCCCTTCCTGTTCCAACATGACTGCCCACCAATGCACAAACCAAGGTCCATAAAGACTTGGATGAGCGAGTTTGGGGTGGAGGAACTTGACTGGCCTGCACAGAGTCCCAACCTCAACCCCATAGAACCCCTTTAGGATGAATTAGAGATGTTGGCCTTCTCGTTCAACATCAGTGCCTGACCTCACAAATGCTCTGATGGAAGAATGGTCAAACATTCCCATAGACACCCTCCTAAACCTTGTGGACGGCCTTCCCAGAGGAGATGAAGCTGTTATAGCTGCAAAGGGCGGGCCAACCCAATATTGAACCCTACGGCCTAAGACTGGGATGCCTTTAAACTTTGTGCGCGTGTAAAGGCAGGCGTCCCATTACTTTTGGTAATATATATAAATTAATGAATACAGAGCTACATTAATCTATGTCTTTTATATCTTTTTATAGCTCTGAGTCATTTTTGAATTTTTATTGGACTTCCATTTTTTTATTACGGCACATTCTATACTAACATAAAAATATTGAAATGATTATTTAGAAAACATGGACTGAGAAATTAATATGATGAAGTTTTCCTCTCAATCTGTTGTGTAGCACAGGAAATGGAATTATTAATTAGTGGCTTTGTTTACTAACTAGACTTTGTTTACAACCAGCTGATCTAATACTCTCATTTATTATGTAGTAAATGTAAAGCAATGTTGTGCAGATCTGATTATTACTATAATGTTCTCCTTTTTTTCTGTACATTAATTATAATAAAATAAATACTAATGACACAGTAATGGAGCTGATTGTGTCTGAACAATGGCTGGATGATGGACGTGGTGAAGGACAATCAATGCCTTGGGACCTTTGGAGTATACTTGTATCTAAAGCAAAGAGGTTTTTTTTTTCAATTTTCAATAGAGCTGTAAAAGCCTCAGGCTTTTTTTTTTTTTTTTTTTTTACATTTTTTATTTATTTGGGAAGATTTTCCTTCACTTCCCATCCAAGAGACGAAACAGGAAGCGGGAGACAATCTGAGAGACAGTTGTCCCCGCTACCAATTTCCCCATTAGAGGATTTCCCCTTCTATTCCTGTTCCAGAGAAAACAACATTTTGCATTTCCCCTCACCTGTAGTCTGTGTATTAATGCTCACAAGAATAAAGAGAGAGGTTGAATCTCCCAAGTGGGGGTACAGACAGAGAGAAAAGAAGAAAAAAACACTTTTGGAGTTACATACACTTTACTTCTCAGAAGGATGTTGAGTTGATATGAGCTTTCTATTTCCAAGAGCAAATACCTGTATACAGACCAGCAGTGCACTAGGTATATACTAGATATATCAAGAGACGGTACAGACATCCTATATAATGAATGCTTCAAGCTGCTGACTTTGTGAGCACTGCAAAAACCAACCAATGGGGTTGAGGACACCGTCTGTTTCCCAGACAGAAAAGTCCAATCACACTGTAGTAGAGGCCATGCACACACTGCTGTACTTCATATACACTATATTATACACTATATTACACGCACATCAATTTTAATGGCATCCCAGTCTCCACCCTTTGCAGCTATAACATATTCAACTCATCTGGGAAGGCTGTCCACAAGGTTTAGCAGTGTGTCTATGGGAATGTTTGACCATTCTTCCAGAAGCGCATGTGTGAGGTCAGGCACTGATCTTGGACAAGAAGGCCTGGCTCACAGTCTCCACTCTGAATTCATTCCAAAGGTGCTCTATGAGGTTGAGGTCAGGACTCTGTGCAGGTCAGTCAAGTTCCTTCACTCAAACTCATCCATATCTTTATGGACCTTGCTTTGTGCACTGGTGCGCAGTCATGTTGGAACAGGTGGGGGTCATCCCCAAACTGTTCCCACAAAGTTGGTAGCATGAAATTGTCCAAAATGTCTTGGTATGCTGACGCCTTAAGAGTTCCCTTCACTGGAACTAAGGGGCCAAACCCAACCCCTGAGGAGCCAAGCCCACACCATAAAAAACAACCCAACATTATAATCCCCCCTCCACCAAATGATTTGGACCAGTACACAAAGGAAGGTTCATGAAGACATGGTTTGGAGGAACTTGACTGACCTGCACATTTTCCCGACCTCAACCCGATAGAGCACCTTTGGAATGAATTTGAGCGGAGACTGCGAGCCAGGCCTTTTTATCCAACATCAGTGCCTGACCTCACAAATGGGCTTCTGGAAGAATGGTCCAACATTCCCAAAGACAATCTCCTAAACCTTGTGGACAGCCTTCCCAGAAGAGTTGAAGCTGTTATAGCTGCAAAGGGTGGGCCAACTCAATAATGAACCTTACGGACTAAGACTGGGATGCCAGTAAAGTTCATGTGAGTGTAAAGGCAGGGGTCCCAATTCTTTTGGTAATATAATGTTGCTCTTTTGCCTCAGTGGTACAAACAATTGTGGACAGCCTCCAGGGCCCTATTGCATCTTTCAGTGTTCCTGGTTGATTGACCCACTTCATGGGCTAGTTTTGTTACCTATTATCTCTACACAGTGTGAGCCATACACACTACTTGGGAATTTTCTTGTTGGTTGGTCGGCCTAACAGTGCTACTTTTGTTTTGTTTTTGTCTTTTTTTATGGGTACTGTGTGCCCTCTGGTTTACTTTTAGTTGGTCGGTACACCCTTGCGTGGGCTGTGCCACCATAGGTTTCTGTACCCTTCTTAAAAACCTTCAATAAAAAGAATAATAAAAAAAAAAAAAAAAAAAAAAAGAACAATCGCCTCATGAGATGTGCTCGGGCAATGGTGTACCAGAGGTCTTCAGCTACTTTGATGTTGGCAAAACTTTGCAGCCCTCCAAAATGGGCTGGGAAAGCCCAGAAGAAACAATAGAGAACAAGAAACAGAGGGTGCACCAGCTTTACGCATTACCTTAATAATAACTTTATTTGATGATAAAATAGATGTATACTCAAAACAGCATGAAAAATCAAGCTCATCAATATCCAATTGCCCTAGACCACCTGGTCCACTAAACAGGTCCCAACCAAGAGAAGACCTTCAACAACGGCTCCCCTCGAAAAGTGTCAGCCATCCTTAAGGGTCTTCTCATGTTTGGGACCTTTTTAGTGGACCAGGTGGTCTAGGACAGTTGGATGTTGATGAGCTTGATTTTTCATGCTGTTTTGAGTATACATCTGTTTTATCATCAAATAAAGTTATTATTAAGGTAATGCGTAAGGCTGGTGCGCCCTCGGTTTCTTGTTTTCTAGAAGTTCAGGTTGAGGGGCTTCATCTGTTTTGAGTGGCGACAATTGTTTTTTTTAGTTTTCTCCAGGATTGGTAATTCCCCGGTTCAGGTTCTGGAGTCCCAAGGGTTTGAAGAGTCATGGAAGGGACGAAGCCTCTAACTATATGTCTATGTTTTTCCGGAGACCAAGAACCTTACTGTGCAGGTGTGCACAGCCTTCTTAATCAAGAGGCAGGCTGATATTCATGGCTCCACCCAGGGGACAGGAGGCCCTTGCCCAGAGCCCAGGGTGTGGGCCAGTGCAGAAAGGAGCTGTGAGTATGTATGTGAGCACAATGATGCTGTGAGAAAGTCTGAAGGAGCAGACAAAAAGCCTAAGCTTGAGGCCAGAGCAGCGATACTGCAAAAAGAAGCCAGGAGGCCCAATAATTTGCAGAATGCCAGAAGTCCTATCTAATAGTATCAGATACTCTACCTAAACCACTGGTGAGTATAGTTACATGTCTGCTAGCATTGAAGTCCTTGGGTTTCACATGAAAGGGCTCAATCCAAATTTGTAATCTTAGGGTAGAAACAGGTAGAAATCCCCTATGGCAGACTGGACTTTGTAGGCAGATAGTAACACTAGCAACAAAAACAAATTAAGGACTTTAAGGTGGTCCCTCACCCTTGTGAATATCCTGATGAGTCCACCAGAATGATAGCAACCCTGGAACAGCTGCTCTTGAACAATAGTGACTCTGGGACCGCAGCACAGTCTCTGGAAGGCACAGCAGACAGGAAAACACTGCAGCAGCGAGAGCACAGGAAGAGTGACGTGTAGCCTTGTGGTTCTTTAGAACATTCACACCCAGATACAACACAGCAACCAGATGGTCCCTCAGCAGCAGATCCTGCCTGGGCTCTTCACACACTCTCTGCCCAGCACAGCACATAGCTCAGTCCTGGAGGCTCACTGCAACTTCTGCCTCAAGCCTTCTCTCCAAGCACCTTGCAACACTCAATTGCAGAAGCCCCAGAACCACTGTTCTCTGGGCTCCAGACAATTTATCTCCAGAAACACAAAGCAACCCCTAGGCACCCTATTCTCATTTCAGGTCCCAGTAGATCTCCTCTCTATTTCAAGAGAGATGGGCAGGTTTAAATACAGCTGAAGTGACACCCAAAGGGAAAGGAAAGACAGATTCTGGTGGTAGGGGACTCAATTCTTAGAAGGACAGAGAGGGCAATCTGTAACCAAGACCTGAAGCACTGAACAGTATGTTGTCTACCGGGCGCTCGGGTTCGGCACATCACGGATCTTGTGAACAGATTATTGGGAGGGGCTGGGGAAGACCCGGCTGTCATGGTGCACGTTGGCACCAATGACAAAGTCAGAGGCAGATGGAGTGTCCTAAAGAACAATTTTAGGGACTTAGGAGCTAAATTGAGGAAAAGGACCTCCAAGGTAGTATTCTCAGGAATACTACCGGTACATCGAGCCACACCAGAAAGGCAGAGGGAGATTAGGGAAGTAAACAAGTGGCTGAAGAGCTGGTGTAGTAAGGAGGGGTTTGGGTTCCTGGAGGACTGGGCCGACTTCTCAGTCGATAACCAGTACTATAGAAGGGACGGACTTCACCTAAATGAGGAGGGTGCAGATCAGCTAGGAATGAAGATGGCCAAAAAGTTAGAGGGGTTTTTAAACTAGGCGATGGGGGGGAGGGTCCAGAGGTAGAGATAGTCAGCGCGGAAGATATTCCAGAGGGTAGTATTGGGGGCATTAGTGGTAGGTTAACCAAAGCACAAAAACACAAGGTAAGTATAGTAGCAAGACACCCAATACAAGGACAATATGCGACCGGTTTAAACTATGTGGCATGTCTAAGACAGAAGCCCTCAACATATCCCTAACTCCCCCTACCCTTACACAAATACGGGCCAACTTTCCATTTCAATGGGGATCAAAGGGCATCTCCTACCTTGGTGTCACCATCCCATCCAACTTAGCGGATCTTTATAACCTCAACTACCTCCCTCTCCTATCCCGTATTCGAAAAGAATTGGATACGTGGAATCAGACGCCACTACCCTGGTTCGGTCGCATCAACACACTTAAAATGGACACACTCCCTAAATTACTATACGTTTTCCAGACGATACCTATACTCATCCCTAAAGGATTTTTTACCTCTCTGCGATCTATGTCTATACGTGGCAACAAGGAATGTCCTGTATTCACCATACCTTGTTAACATACCCTAAATTACGGGGCGGGGTTGGCCTCCCAGACTTTGAAATGTACCACAGGGCTTCCGTCCTTTCTAGGATCCTTGAGTGGTTCCCTCGCCCATTCCCCAAGGCATCCACTGCCATAGAACAAGATCTCTCCATTTCTGACCTTCGGGCTCTGCTCTTGGCATATGGTCAAAAACTGTCCACCCTGGCTAACTCCTCTCCTTTAAGGACTGCAGCACTATACCTGTGGTACAAAAAGGGACTATTAACATTATTATCCACTGACCCCTCACCACTTACTTCGCTTTTTGATCACCCAGACCTCCCCCAAGGCATGGGCTCCAATTCAGTGGGTCCATATTTATGTGACGCCTGGCCTACAGCTAACTCATTTATACATCCGACTGAGGGCACACCTGCTCTACCAGAAGACAGTGGTAACTGGCTTACAGCCCTGCGTATTTCCTCTTTTGACCTGTGACCTGTTTTCCTCCACCCACACCCATAGACCTCTGACTGACTATGAGCGGCTGTGTTCTCTCTCGGAAACACCTAAACATTTACTTTCCACCATTTACAAACTATTACACTCACTGACCCATGAGCAGCTTCCACCTTACACGAGGAGGTGGGCCATGGACCTGGGCAGGGATCTCTCACTGGTTGACTGGCAAAAGTCATTCCACTTCACGCACAAATCCTCCATCTCTTTCTACACACAAGAGAAGAACTTTAAACTCCTGGCAAGATGGTACAGGGACCCCCAAGCACTTCACAAAATGTTTCCATCCACCCCTACGGCTTATTGGAGATGTGGAGAAATAGATGGAAGTTATCTCCATATATGGTGGGACTGCAATGCTATCCAGCCCTTATGGTCCCAGGTCTTTGCCATATACAGTAACCTCTACGACAGGCCTACGACGCCCATGCCCGAAATAGAGCTGTTGTCCATGCTACGGGGCTCCATACCCTCACAGAAACGAACCCTGCTTCGCTTTTTTCTCTCAGCAACTAGGCAACTCATACCCCTCTACTGGAAAACCACTACTACGCCGCCGTTGTCCTCTTGGGTCTCTATTGTCAATGATATTATGCGAATGGAGGAGATGATAGCCCTAGACAATGATACCTTTGATAAATTCAAAACCTTATGGCTAATCTGGATTGATTATTCCACCTCAGATGCCCTAAAAACCTTGCTAACGCCATCTAACTCAACAAACTCTACTCAGAATCCCCAGTGTGTTGCCCCAGGGCCTGCTCACTTGTCTTGACCCCCCCATCCTTACCTGTTCCTTACCCTCTCTCCTTTTCTTTCTCTTTCCCTCTCCATCCCCTTCTTTCCCTTCCACTTATGATTCATGTAGCAGATATTAAAACTAATGATTTTTAGTTGTTTCGTAACATGGTTACTTTATAATTTACTATATTGAAAATAAGCCGAACTAACACTTATCCACTTCTCTATGCTATACAGACTTATATGTATAGTTGTTACCCAGGCAAACTGACCTTTACCATGTTCTTTGCTGTATTGAACGTATTGCCAAATATTGGCTGGCATTGTATTACTTTGTAAACTTAATAAAAATATATTTGACTCTAAACTATGTGGCATGTTCACCAATGCCAGGAGCATGGCGGACAAGATGGGTGAACTAGAGATACTGTTGTACGAGGAGGATTTGGATTTTGTGGGAATTTCAGAGACCTGGTTCAACAGCTCTCATGATTGGCTGGCAAGCATTCAAGGGTATACCCTTTACCGCAAGGATAGAGAGGGTAAAAAAGGGGGAGGGGTATGCCTAAATATTAAGAATAATGTACAAGTGAATGTGAGAGATGACATCACTGAGGGAGCTAGAGAGGAGGTGGAATCCTTATGGGTAGAGCTCCAAAGGGATGAAGCTAAGGGGAAAATAATACTGGGAGTATGCTATAGGCCCCCTAACCTGAGGGAGGAGGGGGAGACAGATCTCCTATCACAATTTGGATTAGCAGCAAGGATGGGAAGTGTTATCATAATGGGGGATTTTATTTATCCAGACATAGACTGGGCGGAGGGAACCGCGCATTCATTTAAGGCTCGCCAGCTCCTTAATGTCTTGCAGGACAATTTTATGGGTCAGATGGTAGACGCACCAACTAGAAATAAAGCATTACTGGATCCACTGAATACCAACAATACAGACCTGATCACGGATGTGGAAATACGGGGCAATTTAGGTAACAGCGATCACAGGTCAATTAGTTTCAGTATAAATCACACAAATAGGAAACATAAAGGGAACACAAAGACACTGAATTTCAAAAGAGCCAACTTCCCTAAACTACAAACCTTGCTAAAAGGCATAAATTGGGATAAAATATTAGGAACAAAGAATACGGAGGAGAGATGGGTTTTCTTTAAGAGCATATTAAATAAGGGCATTAGCCAATGTATCCCATTGGGTAATAAATTTAAAAGAGCGAACAAAAGCCCTGGATGGCTTAACTCCAATGTAAAAATGCATATAAAAGCAAAGGAGAAGGCCTTCAAAAAATACAAGGTTGAGGGATCATCATCAGCATTTAGACTTTATAAAGAATGCAACAAAAAATGTAAGGGTGCAATTAGGACGGCTAAGATAGAACATGAAAGACACATAGCGGAGGAGAGCAAAAAAAATCCCAAGAAATTCTTTAACCACTTGCCGACCGCCTAACGTATATATACGTCGGCAGAATGGCACGGGCAGGCAGAATCACGTACCTGTACGTGATCTGCCTCCCGCGGGTGGGGGGTCCGATCGGACCCCCCCCCGGTGCCAGCGGCGGTCGGCATTTGACTGGGAGCGTCGGGAGGCGAGGGGGAGACCATCCGATCGTGGCCCCCCCCTCACGATCGCTCCCAGCCAATCAGAATCCTCCCCTGCCTGTGTGTAGTTTCACACAGGCAGAGGATGTGATGTCATCTCTCCTCGGCTTTGGCAGTTTCCGTCCCAGCGCCGAGGAGAGAAGACATGTAAGTGCACAACACACACACACACAGTAGAACATGCCAGGCATACTTTACACCCCCGATCCCCCCCCAATCACCCCCCCCCTGTCACAAACTGACACCAGCAGTATTTTTTTTTTTTTTTTCTGATTACTGCATGGTGTCAGTTTGTGACAGTTACAGTGTTAGGGCAGTGAGTATTACCCCCCTAATAAAGTTTTAACCCCTTGATCACCCCCTGTCACCAGTGTCACTAAGCGATCATTTTTCTGATCGCTGTATTAGTGTCGCTGGTGACGCTAGTTAGGAACGTAAATATTTAGGTTCGCCGTCAGCGTTTTATAGCGACAGGGACCCCCATATACTATCTAATAAATGTTTTAACCCCTTGATTGCCCCCTAGTTAACCCTTTCACCACTGATCACCGTATAAGTGTTACGGGTGACGCTGGTTAGTTCGTTTATTTTTTATAGTGTCAGGGGACCCGCCGTTTATTACCTAATAAAGGTTTAGCCCCTGATCGCCCGGCGGTGATATGCGTCGCCCCAGGCAGCGTCAGGTTAGCGCCAGTACCGCTAACACCCACGCACGCAGCATACGCCTCCCTTAGTGGTATAGTATCTGTACGGATCAATATCTGATCCGATCAGATCTATACTAGTGTCCCCAGCAGTTTAGGGTTCCCAAAAACGCAGTGTTAGCGGGATCAGCCCAGATACCCGCTAGCACCTGCGTTCTTCCCCTCCGCCCGGCCCAGCCCAAGTGCAGTATCAATCGATCACTGTCACTTACAAAACACTAAACGCATAACTGCAGCGTTCACAGAGTCAGGCCTGATCCCTGCGATCGCTAACAGTTTTCTTGGTAGCGTTTTGGTGAACTGGCAAGCACCAGCCCCAGGCAGCGTCAGGTTAGCGCCAGTACCGCTAACACCCACGCACGCACCGTACACCTCCCTTAGTGGTATAGTATCTGATCGGATCAATATCTGATCTGATCAGATCTATACTAGCGTCCCCAGCAGTTTAGGGTTCCCACAAACGCAGTGTTAGCGGGATCAGCCCAGATACCTGCTAGCACCTGCGTTTTGCCCCTCCGCCCGGCCCAGCCCAGCCCACCCAAGTGCAGTATCGATCGATCACTGTCACTTACAAAACACTAAACGCATAACTGCAGCATTCGCAGAGTCAGGCCTGATCCCTGCAATCGCTAACAGTTTTTTTGGTAGCGTTTTGGTGAACTGGCAAGCACCAGCGGCCTAGTACACCCCTGTCGTAGTCAAACCAGCACTGCAGTAACACTTGGTGACGTGGCGAGTCCCATAAGTGCAGTTCAAGCTGGTGAGGTGGCAAGCACAAGTAATGTCCCGCTGCCACCAAAAAGACAAACACAGGCCCGTCGTGCCCATAGTGCCCTTCCTGCTGCATTCGCCAATCCTAATTGGGAACCCACCGCTTCTGCAGCGCCCGTACTTCCCCCATTCACATCCCCAAACAAATGCAGTCGGCTGCATGAGAGGCATTTTCTTTACGTCCTCCCGAGTACCCCTACCCAGCGAACCCCCCCAAAAAAGATGTTGTGTCTGCAGCAAGCGTGGATATAGGCGTGACACCCGCTATTATTGTCCCTCCTGTCCTGACAATCCTGGTCTTTGCATTGGTGAATGTTTTGAACGCTACCATTCACTAGTTGAGTATTAGCGTAGGGTACAGCACTGCACAGACTAGGCGCACTTTCACAGGGTCTCCCAAGATGCCATCGCATTTTGAGAGACCCGAACCTGGAACCGGTTACAGTTATAAAAGTTAGTTACAAAAAAAAGTGTAAAAAAAAAAAAAAAAAAACACAAACAAAAATATAAAATAAAAAAAAAATAGTTGTCATTTTATTGTTCTCTCTCTCTATTCTCTCTCTATTGTTCTGCTCTTTTTTACTGTATTCTATTCTGCAATGTTTTATTGTTATTATGTTTTATCATGTTTGCTTTTCAGGTATGCAATTTTTTATACTTTGCCGTTTACTGTGCTTTATTGTTAACCATTTTTTTGTCTTCAGGTACGCCATTCACGACTTTGAGTGGTTATACCAGAATGATGCCTGCAGGTTTAGGTATCGTCTTGGTATCATTCTTTTCAGCCAGCGATTGGCTTTCATGTAAAAGCAATCCTAGCAGCTAATTAGCCTCTAGACTGCTTTTACAAGCAGTGGGAGGGAATGCCCCCCCCCCCAACGTCTTCCGTGTTTTTCTCTGGCTCTCCTGTCTCAACAGGGAACCTGAGAATGCAGCCGGTGATTCAGCCAGCTGACCATAGAGCTGATCAGAGACCAGAGTGGCTCCAAACATCTCTATGGCCTAAGAAACCGGAAGCTACGAGCATTTTATGACTTAGATTTCGCCGGATGTAAACAGCGCCATTGGGAAATTGGGAAAGCATTTTATCACACCGATCTTGGTGTGGTCAGATGCTTTGAGGGCAGAGGAGAGATCTAGGGTCTAATAGACCCCAATTTTTGCAAAAAAGAGTACCTGTCACTACCTATTGCTATGATAGGGGATATTTACATTCCCTGAGATAACAATAAAAATGATTTAAAAAAAAAAAATGAAAGGAACAGTTTAAAAATAAGATAAAAAAATAATAATAATAAAGAAAAAAAAAAAAAAAAAAAAAAAAAAGCACCCCTGTCCCCCCTGCTCTCGCGCTAAGACGAACGCAAGCGTCGGTCTGGCGTCAAATGTAAACAGCAATTGCACCATGCATGTGAGGTATCACCGCGAACGTCAGATCGAAGGCAGTAATTTTAGCAGTAGACCTCCTCTGTAAATCTAAAGTGGTAACCTGTAAAGGCTTTTAAAGGCTTTTAAAAATGTATTTAGTTTGTCGCCACTGCACGTTTGTGCGCAATTTTAAAGCATGTCATGTTTGGTATCCATGTACTCGGCCTAAGATCATCTTTTTTATTTCATCAAACATTTGGGCAATATAGTGTGTTTTAGTGCATTAAAATTTAAAAAAGTGTGTTTTTTCCCCAAAAAATGCGTTTGAAAAATCGCTGCGCAAATACTGTGTGAAAAAAAAAAATGAAACACCCACCATTTTAATCTGTAGGGCATTTCCTTTAAAAAAATATATAATGTTTGGGGGTTCAAAGTAATTTTCTTGCAAAAAAAAATTATTTTTTTATGTAATCAAAAAGTGTCAGAAAGGGCTTTGTCTTCAAGTGGTTAGAAGAGTGGGTGATGTGTGACATAAGCTTCTAGATGTTGTGCATAAAATGCCAGGACAGTTCAAACCCCCCCCCAAATGACCCCATTTTGGAAATTAGACACCCCAAGCTATTTGCTGAGAGGCATGTCGAGTCCATGGAATATTTTATATTGTGACACAAGTTGCGGGAAAGAGACAATTTTTTATTTTTTTTATTTTTTTTTGCGCAAAGTTGTCACTAAATGATATATTGCTCAAACATGCCATGGGAATATGTGAAATTACACCCCAAAATACATTCTGCTGCTTCTCCTGAGTACGGGGATACCACATGTGTGAGACTTTTTGGGAGCCTAGCCGCGTACGGGACCCCGAAAACCAAGCACCGCCTTCAGGCTTTCTAAGGCCGTAAATTTTTGATTTCACTCTTCACTGCCTATCACAGTCTCGGAGGCCATGGAATGCCCAGGTGGCACAAAACCCCCCCAAATGACCCCATTTTGGAAAGTAGACACCCCAAGCTATTTGATGAGAGGTATAGTGAGTATTTTGCAGACCTCACTTTTTGTCACAAAGTTTTGAAAATTGAAAAAAGAAAAAAAAAAATTTTTTTTCTCGTCTTTCTTTATTTTCAAAAACAAATGAGATTAAAGGAGGAGGAGTAAAATCAAAAATGTACGCCCTTAGAAATCCTGAAGGCAGTGATTGGTTTTTGGGGCCCCGTACGCGGCTAGGCTCCCAAAAAGTCCCACACATGTGGTATCCCCGTACTCAGGAGAAGCAGCTAAATGTATTTTGGGGTGCAATTCCACATATGCCCATGGCCTGTGTGAGCAATATATCATTTAGTGACAACTTTGTGCAAAAAAAAAAAAAAGAAAAAAAATTTGTCACTTTCCCGCAACTTGTGTCAAAATATAAAACATTCCATGGACTCAACATGCCTCAAAGCAAATAGCTTGGGGTGTCTACTTTCCAAAATGGGGTCATTTGGGGGGGTTGAACTGTCCTGGCATTTTATGGCCTTCAAAACTGTGATAGGTAGTGAGGAGTAAAATCAAAAATGTACGCCCTTAGAAATCCTGAAGGCAGTGATTGGTTTTCGGGGCCCCGTACGCGGCTAGGCTCCCAAAAAGTCCCACACATGTGGTATCCCCGTACTCAGGAGAAGCAGCTAAATGTATTTTGGGGTGCAATTCCACATATGCCCATGGCCTGTGTGAGCAATATATCATTTAGTGACAACTTTTTGTAATTTTTTTTTTTTTTTTTTGTCATTATTCAATCACTTGGGACAAAAAAAATGAATATTCAATGGGCTCAACATGCCTCTCAGCAATTTCCTTGGGGTGTCTACTTTCCAAAATGGGGTCATTTGTGGGGGTTTTGTACTGCCCTGCCATTTTAGCACCTCAAGAAACGACATAGGCAGTCATAAATTAAAGGCTGTGTAAATTCCAGAAAATGTACCCTAGTTTGTAGGCGCTATAACTTTTGCGCAAACCAATAAATATACACTTATTGACATTTTTTCTACCAAAGACATGTGGCCGAATACATTTTGGCTTAAATGTATGACTAAAATTGAGTTTATTGGATTTTTTTTAGAACAAAAAGTAGAAAATATCATTTTTTTTCAAAATTTTCGGTCTTTTTCCGTGTATAGTGCAAAAAATAAAAACGGCAGAGGTGATCAAATACCATCAAAAGAAAGCTCTATTTGTGGGAAGAAAAGGACGCAAATTTCGTTTGGGTACAGCATTGCATGACCGCGCAATTAGCAGTTAAAGCGACGCAGTGCCGAATTGTAAAAAGTGCTCTGGTCAGGAAGGGGGTAAAACCTTCCGGGGCTGAAGTGGTTAAGTATGTAAACAGTAAAAAAGGGAGGACGGACCATATTGGCCCCATAAAGAATGAGGAAGGACATCTGGTTACAAAGGATGGGGAGATGGCGAAGGTATTGAATTTATTCTTCTCTTCATTCTTCACAAAGGAATCGGGGGGCTTTAGTCACCAAAACTGCAGTGTTTATCCTCATGACACAACACAGGAAGCACCTCCATGGTTAACAGAGAACAGAATTAAAATTAGACTTGAGAAAGTTAACATTAATAAATCACCGGGACCAGATGGCTTGCATCCGAGGGTACTTAGGGAACTCAGTCAAGTGATTGCCAGACCGTTGTTCCTAATTTTTACAGACAGTCTACTGACTGGAATGGTACCAGCTGATTGGAGAAAAGCCAATGTAGCACCAATATTTAAAAAGGGCTCAAAATACATCCCTGGGAATTACAGACCAGTTAGCCTAACATCAATAGTATGTAAACTCTTGGAGGGGATGATAAGGGACTATATACAAGATTTTAGTAATAAGAACGGTATCGTTAGCAGTAATCAGCATGGATTCATGAAGAATCATTCTTGCCAAACCAATCTACTAACCTTCTATGAGGAGGTGAGTTGCCATCTAGATAAAGGAAGGCCCGTAGATGTGGTGTATCTGGATTTTGCAAAAGCATTTGACACAGTTCCCCATAAATGTTTACTGCACAAAATAAGGTCCGTTGGCATGGACCATAGGGGGAGTACATGGATTAAAAACTGGCTACAAGGGCGAGTTCAGAGGGTGGTGATAAATGGGGAGTACTCAGAATGGTCAGGGGTGGGTAGTGGGGTTCCCCAGGGTTCTGTGCTGGGACCAATCCTATTTAATTTGTTCATAAACGACCTGGAGGATGGGATAAACAGTTCAATCTCTGTATTTGCAGACGATACTAAACTAAGCAGTGCAATAACTTCTCCGCAGGATGTGGAAACCTTGCAAAAAGATCTGAACAAATTAATGGGGTGGGCGACTACATGGCAAATGAGGTTCAGTGTAGAAAAATGTAAAATAATGTATTTGGGTGGCAAAAATATGAATGCAAACTATACACTGGGGGGAGAACCTCTGGGGGAATATAGGATGGAAAAGGAATGGGGGTCCTAGTAGATGATAGGCTCAGCAATGGCATGCAATACCAAGCTGCTGCTAACAAAGCAAACAGAATATTGGCATTAAAAAGGGGACCAACTCCAAAGATAAAACGATAATTCTCCCACTCTACAAGACTCTGGTCCGGCCGCACCTGGAGTATTCAGTCCAGTTCTAGGCACCAGTCCTCAGGAAGGATGTACTGGAAATGGAGCAAGTACAAAGAAGGGCAACAAAGCTAATAAAGGGTCTGGAGGATCTTAGTTATGAGGAAAGGTTGTGAGCTCTGAACGTATTCTCTCTGGAGAAGAGACGCTTGAGAGAGGATATGATTTCAATATACAAATACCGTACTGGTGACCCTACAATAGAAATAAAACTTTTTCGCAGAAGAGAGTTTAACAAGACTCGTGGCCACTCATTAAAATCAGAAGAAAAGAGGTTTAACCTTAAACTACGTAGAGGGTTCTTTACTGTAAGAGCAGCAAGGATGTGGAATTCCCTTCCACAGGCGGTGGTCTCATCGGGGAGCATCGATAGCTTCAAGAAACTATTAGATAAGCACCTGAACGACCACAACATACAGGGATATACAATGTAATACTGACACATAATCACACACATAGGTTGGACTTGATGGACTTGTGTCTTTTTTCAACCTCACCTACTATGTAACTATGACACCCAATGGAAAATCTTCTTCCCTTTTGCTAGGGGTGGGTCCAGTCCTTTGGCTGCAGTTTCAGTCGGCGAGAGTCCTCCCCGCTCCCTGTGTTGCCCATCAACCAGGAAAGTGAGCAACAAACTGTGAGGCAAGGAAACAATGCTCTGCTGGGAGTCCTAAAGAAGTTGCCAACCCAGCGGGCACTTCATGTGAAGCATTAGATGTGCAGTTCCCACCAGAGTGAGTCTGAGGTCTGTACAGATACTTTAAAACTTCCTATTTTGCAGATTGTCCCCACTCTGGAAGCGCAGAATAGTCCTATCCAAGGATACATTTTGTAGAAAGTCCAAATTTGCATAAGCACTCGCCCATTGCATCCAACAATTTAATAGAGGGCCAGCTCAACCCGGTTGTTGTGACACCTGCATTGCATTGTAGAATGTTCATATCCATGTATATACAGTAGCTATATATGGTGTTTAACCCATCATGAGTTTACCACTCCAGACCCAGAGGTTGTTTGATAATAATAACCGTCTTTTATTCATGATCTATTTATTAATCTATTTATGGTACAGAATGCATTTACCGGAAAAGCCCCAGGCCCTGATGGCTTTTCCAATTGATTTTATAAAACCTTTGCACCCAAGTGCTCCTCCATTCTTCTTCACACCCCAACTCAGTTTCTGACTTTTGTCCTTCCACCTCTAAATCCTTGGCCACCCAGATTTTTGTTACCAACCCAGCATGCAGCGATCGGTGATGTCATGAGGGGGTGGGGCCACCAGGTGACATCACCAGATGGCCCTGCCCCTTACCTATTTAAGAACTGTCAGATGGCCGAAGAGGCATTCGGCTGTCTGCCTTTGACAAGTGTGGACATTTTTATTTTTCTTCTTTTTCCAGGTCCGACGGTGTGGCGGATGTCATGATTTATAATGGATCTACATCGGGGGACATTGTTTTTTTTTAAT
Source organism: Aquarana catesbeiana (assembly GCF_042186555.1). Taxonomy (NCBI): domain Eukaryota; kingdom Metazoa; phylum Chordata; class Amphibia; order Anura; family Ranidae; genus Aquarana; species Aquarana catesbeiana. The sequence goes on along the minus strand of NC_133328.1, from coordinate 647,358,949 downwards.
AAAGGACTAGTCAAAAACCCTTGTAGAATTTTTATTTATTTTTTACATTTTTTTTGGTGAATGAGTAGAGGTACAATGTACCCCATACTCATTCACATGGGGGGGGGGGTGCTGGGATATGGGGGCTTCTGGATTATGATAAGCCCCCTGCCCACAGACCCCCACAACCACAGCCCAGGGTTGTCGGGAAGAGGGCCTTGTCCCCATCAACATGGGGACAAGGTGCTTTGGGGTGAGGTGGGGCAGAGCCTTGTATGGTTCAGGGGGGGGTGCTCTCTCACTGCCCTTTTCCTGGCCTGCCAGCCTCCGTAAGGGTCAGGTATGGATTTGGCGTGACCCCTCGTAGTCTTTTCTATATTTTTTTTTAAATAGCCGGGGGCCGGCAACTGCGAGTCAATTTAAATGTTATTTGACTTGTTTTGTTTTTTTTTTTCTTGAGAAATGTAATTTTTTCTGCAGCAGATTCTATACACGGTACAGATGCACCACTTTACTGCAAGACTAAGGGGACCCCCCCCCCCCCAGGCACTATATTTAAATGAATTTTTTAGCTGCCAGGGAGATGCTGGAAGAAGCAGCAGAGCACCTCCTGGATCAAGCAGGTACTGATCATATACTGATACAGACCTACCTGCAGATACAGACTGGGATTGAGGGGCAGAGGAGGGACTGTGGATAGGGACAGGGCTAGGGGCCTCTCTCTCATCTCTCCCCCCTCTGTCTGTGAGCCCCCCTCTTTCTTAACGCTGCTCTCTGTCCACCAGCCTCCTTCTCTCTCAGCCCCTCCCTCTCTCTCAGCCCCACCTCTCTCTGAGACTCCCAACTCGCTCATCCACCCTCTCTCTGAGACCCCCTTTCTCTCTCTCAGCCCCCCTCTCTCTCTTTCTACTCCGCTCTCTGTCCACCAGCCTCCCTCTTTCTCAGCCCCTCCCTCTCTTTCAGACCCTCCCTCTCTCTAAGCCCCCCTCTCTCTCAGCCCCCCTCTCTGCCCACCACCCTCTCTCTCAACTCCCTCTCTGTCAACCCACCCTCTCTTTCTCAGCCCCTCCCCTCTCAGCCCATCCCTTTTGCTCAGCCCCCCTTCTCTCAGAAAACCTCTTTCTGAACCCCTTTCTCTCTCTCTCTCTTTACCCAACCCTCTCTCTCAGCCCCCTCTCTCTCAGCCACCCTCTCTCTGAACCACACTCTCTTTCAACCCACCTCTCTCAGCCACCCTTCTCTCTCTCAGCCCCCCTCTCTCTCTAGTAGAGATGGAGTGCTCTTTAGTGTGGAGAGGGGTATCTAGGGGTGTAATCAGGGTAGTGGTATCTGGGGAGTTGTGATCAGGGTGGGGTGGGTTATCTGGGGGTGTGATCAGAGTGTGGGGTATTTGGGGGTGTTAGTGTAGGCGTTTCTGGGTGTGTGATCAGATTAGGGGGTATCTGTGGGTTGTAATCAGGGTAGGGGTATCTGGGGAGGTGTGATCAGGGTGGGAGTATTTGGGGGGGGGTGATCTGGGAGTTTGCTTATGGGGGGAACCCAGACATTGGAAGTTTTAGTTGGCCTCAGCTGCCTGTGGACAGTGAGGGGAAGTGGGTAATGCATAACCCCACCCCCTCATTACACACTGCTGTTTAGTGGAAGTTCAGCAGAGCTCCATTTTTAGTGGTATGTGACGTCCTTCACGTTTCGCCCCATCACATTACAGGCGCACTGTGAAGGAGGTACCAGCTCAGGTTTAGACAGGAAGTAGCAAGAGGACGGTGCGGATGGGTTGGGGGATCAGCAAAATGCATCTTCGCCTATGTAGTCAAAAAGCATTGCACTGGCCCTGAGTGCCAGAGTGCTCCCCTCCCTCCTTCTCTACCTGTGTATGTCACACGCACCGCACAAGCTTTGGTCTGAAATGTCCGACGGTGCTGTAACTAAGTTCCGCCTCCTAGACCGGCTCCTTTGATAGACAGAACACTGATTCAAAGCTGAGAAATTGAATCAGGGTGACTTGTACCATAGGAGCCGTGAGGCGGTCTAGGAGGCAGGACTTTGTTACAGTGGCCGCCCAGGCAACTCAAATCCAAGCTCCTTGACAGCAGGAGATTGCCGCTCTGGGTGATCCAGGGGCACTGGTAGGCTGAAGTTGGTGGGCACTGGTAGGCTGCATTTGATGGGCACTGGTAGGCTGCATTTGGTGGGCACTGGTAGGCTGCATTTTCATGGGCTTTGATGAGGCTGCATTTGGTGGGCACTGATAAGCTGCATTTGGTGGGCACTGATAAGGCTGCATTTGGTGGGCACTGGTAGGTTTCATTTGATGGGAACTGATAAGGCTGCATTAGGGGGACACTGATAAGCTGCATTTGGTGGGCACTAATAAGCTACATTTGATAGGCACTGATAAGGCTGCATTTGGTGGGCACTGGTAGGCTGCAATTGGTGGGCACCGATTAGGCTGCAATTGGTGGGCACGGATTAGGCTGTAATTGGTGGACACTGGTAGGCTGCATTTGATGGGCACTATTAAGGCTGCATTTGGTGGGCACTGGTAGGCTGCATTTGGTGGGCACTGGTAGCCTGCATTTGGTGGGCACTGTTAGGCTGCATTTGGTGGGCACTGGTAGCCTGCATTTTATGGGGCCAATATGGTCTGTCCTCCCTTTTTTACTGTTTACATACTTAAAGAATTTCTTGGGATTTTTTTTGCTCTCCTCCGCTATGTGTCTTTCATGTTCTATCTTAGCCGTCCTAATTGCACCCTTACATTTCTTATTGCATTCTTTTTAAAGTCTGAATGCTGAGGATGATCCCTCAACCTTGTATTTTTTGAAGGCCTTCTCCTTTGCTTTTATATGCATTTTTACATTGGAGTTAAGCCATCCAGGATTTTTGTTCGCTCTTTTAAATTTATTACCCAATGGGATACATTGGCTAATGCCCTTATTTAATATGCTCTTAAAGCAAACCCATCTCTCCTCCGTATTCTTTGTTCCTAATATTTTATCCCAATTTATGCCTTTTAGCAAGGTTTGAAGTTTAGGGAAGTTGGCTCTTTTGAAATTCAGTGTCTTTGTATTCCCTTTATGTTTCCTATTTGTGTGATTTATACTGAAACTAATTGTCCTGTGATCGCTGTTACCTAAATTGCCCCGTATTTCCACATCTGTGATCAGGTCTGTATTGTTGGTAATCAGTAGATCCAGTAATGTTTTATTTCTAGTTGGTGCGTCTACCATCTGACCCATAAAATTGTCCTGCAAGACATTAAGGAACTGGCGAGCCTTAAATGAATGCGCGGTTCCCTCCGCCCAGTCTATGTCTGGATAATTAAAATCCCCCATTATGATAACACTTCCCCTCCTCGCTGCTAATCCAATTTGTGATAGGAGATCCGTCTCCACTTCCTGCTTCAGGTTAGGGGGCCTATAGCATACTCCCAGTATTATTTTCCCCTTAGCTTCATCCCTTTGGAGCTCTACCCATAAGGATTCCACCTCCTCTCTAGCTCCCTCAGTGATGTCATCTCTCACATTCGCTTGTACATTATTCTTGATATATAGGCATACCCCTCCCCCTTTTTTACCCTCTCTATCCTTGCGGTATAGGGTATACCCTTGAATGTTTGCCAGCCAATCATGAGAGCTGTTGAACCAGTTCTCTGAAATTCCCACAAAATCCAAATCCTCCTTGTACAACAGTATCTCTAGTTCACCATCTTGTCTGCCATGCTGGTAGGCTGCATTTGGTGGGCACTGGTAGGCTGTAATTGGTGGGCACTCTGACCATCTCTTGTATCATGTCTGCAGCTCTGACCATCTCTTGTATCATGTCTGCAGAATGTCTGTGAGCTCTTTCTAACAGACACTCTCCAGGTCCCATTAGAGTGCTTCTCTTCCTGTATTTTGTTTATTGTTAAGAGATTATGGAGGATACCAGGGTAACGAAGACTCCTTCGGGGAGCATCTCTGTGTTTGAGTCATTGCCATAGAAACATTTGTAAAGGGGAGGAGTTAGTAGGATGACCACGCCCATGTGGGGGCGCCAGAAATATTTCTGCACCCAGGCATCTGTGACCCTAGGATCGGCCCTGAGAGCACCTTGCCCACCATGGCTGAGGATTGGCACTGGACTGAGCTGGGACCTCCCGACCACCACAGTGGAGCCCTGGGTGGCTGGGAATGAGGGTGGGGTGGAGTCAGGTCAGGGGGATCCGGATTGTCAATCACAGGCAGGCACACTGGGACACTGGCAGAGGACTGAGCAGACCTGACTGTAAACCCCAGTCACATGCACACCCCCCCAGCCGCATGTACCCCCCAGTCACATTCGCACCCCCGTCGCATGCACACCCCCCTAGTCACATGCACACAAACCCTCAGTCACAATCGCACCCCCCCGTTGCATGCTCACCCCCCCGTCGCATGCACACCCCCCAGTGGCATGTACCCCCCCAGTGACATGCACACACCCCCCGTCCCGTTACCTGTACACACACCCCGAGTCACATGCACACACCCCCAGAGGCATGTACCCCCGCCAGTCACATACGCACCCCCCATCCCATGCACACCCCCCCTAGTCACATGCACACCCCCCCAGTAGGGTTGCCACCTCATCCCTTTAAACCCGAACACATATTAATTACACAGGTTTTGTGTCTGATTAAGGTGGTAATTAAACTCACTGGGTGCCTTATCTGCATTTAATTAGCCTCAGAACCCGTGTTATTCAAAGGTGTTCAGGTTAAAGGGATGAGGTGGCAACTCTACCCCCCAGTCACATGCACACACCCTCCTGTCACATTCACACCCCCACCCTGGTGACATGCACACACCCCCCCGGTGACATGCACACATCCCCCTAGTTACATGCACACACCCCCCCCCCCCAGTCACATGCACACACCCCCCCCAGTCACATGCACACACTCGCCCTGGTGACATGCACACACCCCTCCAGTCATATGCACACACCCCCGTCACATGCACACCCCCCCTGGTGACATGCACACACCCCTCCAGTCGTATGTCCGCCCTAGACACATGCACACACCCCTCCTGTCACATGCACACACCCCCCTGGTGACATACACACACACCCCCAGTCACATGCACACACCCCTCCAGTCACATGCACACACCCCCCGTCACATGCACACACCCCCCCGGTGACATGCACACACCCCTCCAGTCGTATGTCCCCCCTATTCACATGCACACACCCCTCCTGTCACATGCACACACACCCCTGGTGACATGCACACACACCCACAGCCCTCCAGTCACATGCACACCCCCCCGTCACATGCACACACCCCCCCCTGGTGACATGCACACACCCCTCCAGTCGTATGTCCCCCCTAGTCACATGCACACACCCCTCCTGTCACATGCACACACCCCCCTGGTGACATACACACACACCCCCAGTCACATGCACACACCCCTCCAGTCACATGCACACCCCCCCGTCACATGCACACACCCCCCCCCCCCGGTGACATGCACACACCCCTCCAGTCGTATGTCCCCCCTATTCACATGCACACACCCCTCCTGTCACATGCACACACACCCCTGGTGACATGCACACACCCCTCCTGTCACATGCACACACACCCCTGGTGACATGCACACACACCCCCAGTCACATGCACACAGCCCTCCAGTCACATGCACACACCCCCGTCACATGCACACACACCCCCCCTGGTGACATGCACACACCCCTCCAGTCGTATGTCCCCCCTAGTCACATGCACACACCCCTCCTGTCACATGCACACACCCCCCCTGGTGACATACACACACACCCCCAGTCACATGCACACACCCCTCCTGTCACATGCACACACCCCCCTGGTGACATGCACACACACCCCCAGTCACATGCACACCCCCCCAGTCACATGCACCCCCCCAGTCACATGCACACACCCCCTAGTCACATGCATACACCCCCTAGTCACATGCACACCCCACCAGTCGCATGTACCCCCCCAGTCGCATGTACCCCGCCAGTCACATGCACACACCCCCCAGTCACATGCACACCCCCCTGTCACATGCACTCACACCGCCAGTCACATGCACACACACCCCCTATTCACATGCACACACCCCCCCAATCGCATTTACCCCCCCCAGTCACATGCACACACCCCCCTGTCACATGCACTCACACCTCCAGTCACATGTATACACCCCCCCAGTCGCATGTACCCCCCCAGTTGCATGTACCCCCCCGTCACATGCACACGCCCCCTAGTCACATGCATACACCCCCTAGTCACATGCCACACCCCACCAGTCGCATGTACCCCCCAGTCGCATGTACCCCGCAGTCACATGCACACACCCCCCCAGTCACATGCACACCCCCCTGTCACATGCACTCACACCGCCAGTCACATGCACACACACCCCCCTATTCACATGCACACACCCCCCCAATCGCATTTACCCCCCCCAGTCACATGCACACACCCCCCTGTCACATGCACTCACACCTCCAGTCACATGTATACACCCCCCCAGTCGCATGTACCCCCCCCAGTTGCATGTACCCCCCCAGTCACATGCACACGCCCCCTAGTCACATGCACATTCACCCCCTATCACATGCACTCACACCCCCAGTCACATGTACCCCCCCTGTCACATGCACACACACCCCCAGTCACATGCACACACCCCCCCCAGTCACATGCACACACCCCCCTTGTCACATGCACACCCCCCCCAGTTGCATGTACCCCCCCTGTCACATGCACACACACCCCCGTCACATGCACACACCCCCCCAGTCACATGCACTCACACCCCAGTCGCATGTAGCCCCCTAGTCACATGCACACACACCCCCTGTCACATGCACACCCCCGTCACATGCACACATCCCCCCCAGTCGCATGTACCCCCGTCACATGCACACACACCCCCAGTCACATGCACACACACCCCCAGTTGCATGTACCCCCCAGTCACATGCACACACCCCCCGTCACATGCACACCCCCCCAGTCACATGCACACCCCCCCTGTCATATGCACACATCCCCCCAGTCGCATGTACCCCCCCCTGTCACATGCACACACACCCCCAGTCACATGCACACACACCCCCAGTCGCATGTACCCCCCCAGTCACATGCACACCCCCCCAGTCACATGCACACCCCCCCGTCACATGCACACACCCCCCCAGTCGCATGTACCCCTCTGTCACATACATACACACCCCCTGTCACATGCACACAACACCCCCTGTCACACGCACATACCCCCCTGTCACATGCACACACACCCCAGTCACATGCACACACCCGCACACACCCCCCAGTCACATGCACACCCCCCCCTGTCACATGCACACATCTCCCCGTCACATGTACCCCCCGTCACATGCACACACACCCCCCAGTCACATTCACACATAGAGGCTCTGTCCCCTCACAGCTCAGTCAGCCCATCCTCAGCTCAGCAGTCAGTCGGCTGCATACAGACAGGCTACAGCGAGTGAACTGGAATTGGCTCCGCCTCCACCACAGAAGCCCCGCCCTGGAAGGAGGGTACTCTCGCGATCCTGCTGAGGTGCTAGCTGTGCCCGGTGTCTGAGAAAGTTCCCCCCGGCGGATAAGGACCCCCCTGTACTGCACGTGCGCTGCGCTTGCGCAGTACGAACGACTACGGAGCCGCCGAAAGACTCCGAAGATGAACAGCTGATCGTCAGCTCTACACGGCGCCTGCGCACTACATTCTGCCCTGAGTCCAGGTTCAAGCCCCACCATCCAAGTGGATGTAGAGTCAGAATATTAATATCCCGAGCGAAGCGAGGTCATGCCCGAAGCCCTGTTACAAAGTGGTTTTTTTTACAATAGTGTTGACACGCAGGCGCCGTGTACAGCTGACTCACAGGTGTTCAGTTTCGGCTACTTTCGGCGGCTCTGTTGTGGTTCCTACTGTGCAAGCGCTGCGCCTGCCCAGTACAGGGGGGGTCATTATCCGCCAGGGGGAACTTTCTTGGCAGAACACCGGCCCTTGCACAAGATATCGGCTCTTCCAATGGAGTTTTATTGACAGGAGTGGAGACAGTGGGTAGTGGGCAGTGATCTGATGGGGCGTGGTGTTACAGAGCAGAGAGGAGGAGGACTGTTTGTAAAATGAACGAGGCAGGCACGAAGCTCCGCTGCGCTGACTGTACTAGGATTGATGCAGGAGGATAGCAGAGGTGGCTCTTTAGGCAAACTAGGCGTCGGCGAGGCCCCTGAGGGGGCGAGGTCTTAGGCCATTGCCTAATTTGCCTAATTAGAGAGCCGCCTCTGGGTGGGAATAAAACTATTCCGATCGGTTTCTTTGAAGTACATATATTATGATAGTTTGGGAAGGCTCATGTAAAGGTCTGGAAAGATTTTTACAAAAACTTAATAACAACAGATACAACTTGAAACTTACAGGTGAATACAGTAGGAAACAGATTCACTGCCTTGATCTCACCCTTTTTAAGCTTATTGGGAAGATTGGCACGAAAACGTATTTCAAAGAAAGCGATCAGAATAGTTTTCTTCCCACTAGCAGTTATCACCAGGAAGCATAAGAAGAAGGGGGGGGGGGAACCACAAGGAAGCTCAAAATTAGAATTGAGGAGCATATCAATAATATTAAAAAAGGTTTAGAAAAAACATAGCGTTTCTCGACACTTTAAACTGAAAACGACACACAACAAGGATCCCAGGTTGTTAAATATTTATGGCATAGAGAGGTTTAATGGACATTGGAGAGGGATAGATAAGGTTAAGGAGGTTTCCAGAAAGGAAACCCATTGCATGTAGGAAATTGGTGTTCTGCACCCACAAGGGTTAAATATAGACCAAGAGGAATGGGTCTTACCATCGGAGAAGATAAAGAGCCTCATCCACAAATACCACAAAAGACTTCAAGCTGTCATTGTTAAAGGGGGCAATACACGGTATTAAGAACTGGGGTGTGTAAACTTTTGATCAGGGTTATTTGGGTAGTTTCTGTTTTCATGATGATATAAAAAGAGCCAAACACTAACCATGAGTGAAAGAAAAGTTTTTTGTGTTATCATTCATATTCTCTGAAAAATGGCCAAGAAATCATAAATTCTGCCAGGGTATGTAAACTTATGAGCAGTGGCGGCTGTTGAAGTTTTAGGATGGGGGGGCCAGACTCCGCCTTTCCTTTTTGACCACCCACCCACTTCTCATAAGTCCCACCCCTTATAGAATCCACCCACTCTGTCCCCTGTATTCCACTTGCTTCAACCCATAGTGTAAGGAGTATACAGCTCAGCATCATAGGACAGAGTATCTCCAACATCACAGGACAGATTATATAGCCCCAACATCACAGGACAGATTATATAGCCCCAACATCACAGGACAGATTATATAGCCCCAACATCACAGGACAGATTATATAGCCCCAACATCACAGGACAGAGTAAATAGCTCAGCCTCACAGATCATGGTATATAGCACAGCCTCACAGATCATGGTATATAGCACAGCCTCACAGGTAATGGTATATAGCGCAGCCTCACAGATCATGGTATATAGCGCATCCTCACAGATCAGGGTATATAGCACAGCCTCACAGATCATGGTATATAGCACAGCCTCACAGATCATGGTGTATAGCACAGCCTCACAGATCATGGTATATAGCACAGCCTCACAGATCATGGTATATAGCACAGCCTCACAGATCATTATCATTATACAGGATTTATATAATGCCAACAGTTTACACAGCCCTTTACAATATAAAAGGAAGACAATACAGTTATAATACATTAAAATACAAGAGGATTAAGAGGGCCCTACTCAGAAGAGCTTACAATCTAATAGGGCGGGGCAGGTGGTACAAAGGAGTATCTCTAAAAGACAGGTGGGTGACCTTCCCATCCAAGAAGAAGCAGGGTGGGTCCAGAGTCAGCATGGTGCCTACTGCCAACTAATCCAGAATCAGAAATACGCTTACCACCAATGAATGACACAGTTTAGTGGCACAATATGGTGAAGTATCTTTAAACAACAGGTAGGTGACTGTCCTATCAAAGGAGAAGCAGGGTGGGTCTTGAGTCAGAACGGCACTTGCTGCCAACCAATGACACAATATAGTGGCACAATATGGTGAAGTATCTCTGAACAACAGGTAGGTGACTGTACCATCCAAGAAGAAGCAGGTTGGGTCCAGGGAGCCAGTATGGTGCCTGCCACCAACCAATAAGAAGGACCCTTATATATCATAAATAAATAAATATGTTGTAAATAAATCATAAATAATAGAAAGCCCCAAGAACAATATAATTAAATAATCTCTGGAGTGGTAAAGACATGAACAGTTAAGCACCCTATATAATTATTTGCCTGGATATGGACATCCCACTATGCAGTTGTAACAACCGTCTGGGCCTGTATTGGGTTGAGATACAATGAGGCAGTGCTTATATAAAGCCAAGTTTTGTCTTCATGCAAAAGGTCGACGGACCCTTTAAGCCACCTGGCAGAATATTGCTCCCTGCCTGATGGACAGCACAGGGAGAGGGGAGGAATCTCATTGGCTGCTACCACAACCAAGAGACTGGACCTGCCCCTAACAACAGAGGAGAGAGATGTCCTATGGTTGTGTTTAAGCTGCCCACCTGTCTTAGAGCCACAAGGTGCTGTGTGTTTTCAGGGATTAATTGTCTGGAGCCCAGAGGACAAAAGCTATGTGACTGCTGCAGTGCTGCACTGCCAGGAATTTTGGCAGAAGGCTCAGGACAGACGTTGCAATGAGCCTACAAGAAATTATGCTGTGCTTGGCAGAGAGTATGTGGAGAGCCCAGGCAGGAGTTGCTGCTGAGAGACCATGTGGTTGCTGTGTTGCATCTGGGGGTGCGTGCACTACAGAACCCCAAAGTCACGTGTCGCTGTTCCTGTGCTACAGCTGCTGCGTTCCTTTCTTCTGTGCCTTACAGAGACTAAGCTGCTGTTCCAGTGTCACTATTGTTTCAGAGTTCCTATTGTTCCTGAGCTGCTGTTCCACATTTGCTACCATTTTGGTGGATGCGCCAAGATCTCCACAAGGGTGAGAGGCCTGTTGGTCACCATGAAGTCCTTAATTTGTTCTTGTTGCCTACAAAGCTCAGTCTGCCAAAGGGGACTCTTACCTTTTTATTCCAAGGGATTACAAATACTCCCTGTTGGGGTTGAGAGCTCCAACGTGGAACCCAAGGGCCCCAACAAAGGCAGAACTGTAACTATACTGACCAGTGGTTTAGGTACGGCCTCTAGTTTCCTTCATCAAATAAGATCTCTATATAGGCTCTTGATGTATCTGTGATGGACCCCGTACTCAAGAGGAGTATGTCTGCTGTATAAGCTCCCCTTGCCCAGTACCAGCACGATCCAAGATCCCTTAGCCCACCCAGTCACTTGTTAAGACACCAGTGTAGGGTGGTAAGAAACATAAGGCTCAGGAGAACAGGGGTAAAACGACATGCTGTATGGTCGGTGAAAGCAGTGTTATTTCCAACGTCAGTGTCAGGGCCACAACAGACAAATACACCCAGAAATAGTCCCGTAAAAGCACATAACATAGATAACTCGGCTGGTTCAGGGAACAGGTAATCCAGGGAAACAAGGTAGGGGGCTAAATGGGACTGGTACTGTCACAGTATCTAATGTACCCACGGCATTGCTGGTCCATCTACATCTATATCCCATTGGAAATGGAAGCCTCATATCAACTCAAGATTGTGTGTTCTCCAAAGTTAGATGAAGTTAGACAAAAACAGTTTTTTCTCCTAAACTGTGGAAGGAATTAGACCCCCTGTTAGCTTTTTTCGCTGTCTGTGTCCCCACTGGGGAGATTCACCCTCTCTACTTGTTCAGGTGAAACTAAAAGTGAGGTAAAATCCAAAATTTCGAGTTTTCACTGGAACAAGAAAAGAGGTGAATTTTCTAATGGGGACATTCGTAGTGGTGGCAACTGTCTCTCATTTTGGAGAGAATTATCCTCACTTCCTAATGTGTCTCTTGGACAGGAAGTGAAGGTAAATCTCCCCAATGGAACAAAAAAATGGCAAAAAAAAAAAAAAAACAGAGGGTATAAACTGTTTTTATTTACAAATAAGTTTTTGCTTTAGCTATACTCCAAAGGACCAGCCATCATTCAGACACAATCAACTCCATTATTATTATTTTATTGTAGGTAACATACAGAAAAACATAGGAGAACATTATAGTAATAATCAGATCTTGAGTTGATCCAGGGAAAATCAGATTGCCTCTCGGGGGATCATGAAGGAATTTTTTCCCCTGGCTCATGCTTTGCTGGAGGTTCTCACCTTCCTCTGGATGAACTGTGGGTGAAGGATTGTGTATATGGGATTGTATTTTTTTTTTTTTTTGGTTGAACTAGATGGACTTGTGTCTTTTTTTCAACCTGACTAACTATGTAACTTTGTAAGATCTGCACAACATTGCTTTACATGTCCTACATAATAAATCAGAGTATTAGATCAGCGGATTGCAAACAAAGTCTAGTTAGTAAACAAAGCCGCTAATTATTAATTCCATTTCCCATGCTACACAACAGACAACACAAACTATAATCATGTTCATTTCTCATGAGGTGTTTCATAAATATTTGTCTTTTGAATTTTCATATGTTAGTAGAGAAACCATCATAATTAAGAAACAAAAAATTAAAGGATGATACCTTCAAACAGTGGCGGCCCGTCCATAGGGGGCACACGGGCGCTGCCCCCCCAGCAGTAAAAAATGAATAAAAATAAAATAAAAAATATATATATATTTTAAAAAGGCCCTTAAAAAAAAAAAACTAAAAAAAATTTCCTTTAAGTACACTGTGTTCGGGCACAGACACAGTGCACTATGGGAAGCGCCACGTCTATGCAATCATGAGATTGCAGAGAATGCGCTTCATTTGCAGGATTTTTACCTGCTTTGTGGCGCATTCCATCGCCCGAACAACTTTTGCCCATAGTATCACTATGGGCGGGTGCCTTGTTCTTCGAGTTAAGATGTTACTTCCGGTTTCTCTTTGCCACAGGGAAACCGGAAGTGACATCAGAAGCTCCGTGGAATGCACGGCCCAAGCGGAGCTGGTAAGTAAGGCTGCAAAATAGGTGAACTGCGAGTGCAATGCTTGACGTGCGCAGTCCACTCAGCTGTGTTAGGAAAGCGAATGACTATTTACTTTCCTAACACTGAACCGCCTCTCCGCCAATCAGGTGCTTGGGTCTGTCACCTGTCACCTGATTGGCTGAAATGACAGGCGCCGCTATTGGACACCTATTAGGAGGCAGGAGACGCATGAAGGACCCTGCTCGTTGCCATCACCCGCTGCCCCACAGACACAGGGTAAGTGCCGGGCAGATGCCAAGCGGGCGGGGGGCACACTGGCAGCATTTAATGGGCATACTGGCAGCGTTTGATGGGCACAGTGGCTACATTTGATGGGCACAGTGACTGCGTTTGATGGGCACAGTGGCTGCGTTTGATGGGCACAGTGGTTGTGTTTGATGGCACAGTGGCTGTGTTTGATGGCACAGTGGCTGCGTTTGATGGCACAGTGGCTGCGTTTGATGGGCACAGTGGCTGCATTTGATGGTACAGTGGCTGCATTTGATGGGCACAGTGGCTGCATTTGATGGGCACAGTGGCTGCGTTTGATGGCACAGTGGCTGCGCTTGATGGGCACAGTGGCTACATTTGATGGGCACAATGACTGCATTTGATGGGCACAGTGGCTTCATTTGATGGGCACAGTGGCTGCGTTTGATGGGCACAGTGGCTACATTTGATGGGCACAATGACTGCGTTTGATGGCACAGTGGCTGCGTTTGATGGCACAGTGGTTGCATTTGATGGACACAGTGGCTGCGTTTGATGGGCACAGTGGCTACATTTGATGGCACAGTGAGGCTGCAATTGATGTTTTTTTTTTCAAAATTTTTTCGGTTTGTTTGCGCCCCCCCAAAATTTTGAGTACCAGCCGCCACTGCCTTCAAAGCTGATCTCCAGAGAGATATAAATGACACAAATTAATGCAGATCTCTATTAAATTAATACATCATTTAATGCAAACAGTGTAATGTTCTGAATATGACCTGGTATCAGCCTCATAAAATCCCCTTGTACAGAGGGACTTAGACCGGGAAAGGGAGAAGCAGCACAGGAAAACAATGAGTTGTGCTGCAGTGTTTTGTCCCGTACTCACGGTCGGATTTTCCAACGGAAAATGTTCGATGGGTGTCTTTTGTCGGAAATTCCGACCGTGTGTAGGCTCCATCGGACATTTTCCATCTGATTTTCCGTCGCACAAAATTTGAGATCTGGTTCTCAAATTTTGGCAACAACAAAATCCGTTTGCATAAATTCCGATAGTGTGTACACAATTCCAACACACACGCATGCTCAGAATAAAGTAGGAGACGGAAGCGCTCGGTCTGGTAAATCTACCGCTCGTAAAGGAGATAGCACATTCGTCAATTATTTAAATAGTTTAATGCAGCACATTCTTTTCTTCTTTATAATGCTAGAAGAATGAAGTTATTTTGCTGCTCATATTCACACAGAGATCTGACAAACTGATTTCTTTTTTATTTCTCGTGATCTCATGAATAATATTAATTTTGTTTTTAGTCAGATCTCCATAATAATGTTTATAATTTTTTATGCATTTTATGCATTTTTATTTTTTTTCTATTGCTCTCCATAATATTATTTCTCGTTTTGTGTGTCAAGTTACCACAACACCATTATCCCCTTCCCGCCGACCGAACGCACATATGCGTCCTCGGCTTTCCGGGGTTATACCGGGATGATGCCCGCAGCTGCAGGCATCATCCCGGTACCGTTGTTTTCAGCGGGCGATCGGCTACCCGAATATAACAACCGATGTGGCTAAAAGCCGCTCGGCTGTTATACCGGAGGAGCGGGAGGGGACATCCCCCCCCTCCCGCCGCCTCCCGCCGCTGTTACCGGGCCTCCCATGCGATCGGGAGGCCCGGTGTCCATTCGGGAATCTCCGGCGGCTGGGGGCGGGCTGGAACAAAGCTGTGAGCGGCTTCGTTCCAGCCTTCTAATTGTAAACGCGGAAGCGACGTCATGACGTCACTTCCCGTTTACTCGGCTGCCAATGGCGCCGAATTTTAAAAAGTACACAGTATTCAGAATCGCCGTTTTCGGCGATCTGAATACTTTGAAGTGTAAAGGAGGGATGGGGGGTCTTTTAGACCCCCCATCCCTCCATAAAGAGTACCTGTCACCACATATTACTGTCACAAGGGATGTTTACATTGCTTGTGACAGCAATAAAAGTAAAAAAAAAAAAAAAAATTTTAAACACAATTTATAAAAGTACAAAAATAAATAAAATAAATAAAAAAAAAAAAAAAAAAATTTTTAAAGCGCCCCCGTCCCCGCGAGCTCGCGCAGCGAAGAAAACGCATACGGAAGTCGCGCCCGCATATGTAAACGGTGTTCAAACCACACATGTGAGGTATCGCCGCGATCGTCAGAGCGAGAGCAATAATTCTAGCCCTAGACCTCCTCTGTAGCTCAAACCTGGTAACCGTAAAAAATTTTTAAAGCGTCACCTATGGAAATTCATAGGTACCGTAGTTCGTCGCCATTCCACAAGTGCGTGCAATTATAAAGGGTGACATGTTTGGTATCTATTTACTCGGCGTAACATCATCTTTCACATTATACAAAAAAATTGGGGTAACTTTACTGTTTGGATTTTTTAAAATTCATGAAAGTGTCACTTTTCCAAAAATTTGCGTTTAAAACACCGCTGCACAAATACCGTGTGATAAAAAATATTGCAACAATCACCATTTTATTCTTTAGACTCTCTTCTAAAAAAATATATATAATGTTTGGGGGTTCTAAGTAATTTTCTAGCAAAAAATACGGATTTTAACTTGTAAACACCAAATTTCAAAAATAGGCTTAGTCATGAAAGGGTTATTATCCTGTATTTTTTAACCTCAAGGAGGTTGGTTGGTGTCCCTTGTTAATTTAACATTGTATTTAGGAAATGTACCTGCCTCCTCACAAACAAACTGTCCTTTTTGAAGTAAAACACATAGCCAAGTATAAAAAAAAAAGTCAGTGCTACTACCCATACATCACATAGAAAGCAGAGATCCCGGGTGCTCGATCAACAGTCGCTGGCTGAGTAGGGAAATGAGGAAAAGATGATCCACACTCCAGTGATTGCTCTTAAAAAGTGTAATATTTATTGACAAGCCACATATGACCTAGGCCTTATAGGCTGAAATGCGTCAACTGTTCTCATTTGCGTTTTGTTACTGTGGCTTGTCAAAAAATATTACACTTTTTAAGAGCAATATGCGGAGTGCGGATCATCTTTTCTCACATAGCCAAGTATTTCTGAAAAAGAAATAGCCATTTATTCTGGGTTATAACAAAATAAAGAGGAAGGCAATGCTGGAGAAGCTGGTGAAATTTGTGAAGCCTTTGCAAGACACAACACAAGACAAACCCTAATGTCAGGCGACACTCTCCTAATCTTGACCCAATATAGGCCTCAATCTATAAGCAACGTAGGCCACTGATGCACCAAGTTAAAATTGTACCTTAGTTATAACGATCGTCGCTTCAGTTACTCCGTCCTCCGCTCACAGATCGTACGTACAATGCATGCGTGTTTCGCTTTACATACACTGTGCATGCGTGAAACTCCGCCCGCCCCTGACGTTCTTACTAGTATATTCCCCGCCCCTTCTCTTTCGGCACAGTGGGAGAGCACATGGCGGAGAGACAACAGATGCATGTAGAGGAGAGCAGCAACAACGAAAGGCCGGAGCCACGAACGTCCCGATCCCGGAGCAGATTTAAGACCTCAAATATGTCCTTTATAGAGATGGTGGACATCTTGACGAGGGCCGACTATGACGGGAAGCATGGAACTTACCCAAACCCAAATGTGAGAAAGGCCAAGATCATGACTAAAGTTGTGAAGAGCCTGCACAGGAATTTTGGGGTACGACGATCCAAGGATCAACTGAGGAAACAATGGTCAGACCTCAAATGGAGGGAGCAGGATCAGTACCGAAAGATCAGGAAACTGCTTCTAAAAAGTAAGTAGTTGTCGTGTGTTCCTATTATTATCATTACTTGCATGCTGCTCCATGTGCTTTTCTTTACTGTTGTACAGTTTAAAACGGCAACTTTCATGTTCGTGGGCACAGTAATCGGTCGTAGGAAACGTCGTTCGTTCGCCCACTTATAAGATGTTTTTGGCAGATACAGGTTAACTACATTTGTTCAGGCCTATTTGTATTACAATAAGTTTGTTGTCTAGATGGGTTTGTAACTAGAATTAAATGGAAACTTGATTCAGTGTAAGGAGAGGACACTCAGCAGCTGTTTACACATCTGGACGCAGGAGCACTAGTGTGGGACACAAGAACAAACTTTTTAGGGTGTCCCACACAGGGGTATCCCCATGTGTGATATTTTAACAAAAAATGTAAGTATTCCAGCTTTAGAAAGGAAAGAAAATGTTCTTCAGCTTGGAACTCTGCCAAAACAGACAACTGTACGACACTTCCAAGCAATGTTTCATATTCCTATTTCTGCCATCAAATATCTGTGTGCTAAGTATACCGATTTTTTATTCTAATAGGGGAGAAAAGACTCGGGATGTTGTGTTACACTATGTGATTTATTATGCTCTGTGTCTTTAAGATTTGTTCCCTCTGTCTATCTGAACTCTTTCTCTCACCGTAGTTCTGTATATTCTCCTCCCCTTCCTCTCTCTGATTCATTGTGCACAGTATACCTCATTGCTGTAACATCTTATGTGGCTTACAACTGCAACGTTTTTCTACCTATGAATACCCATCATTAAACGGAACATTCGAGAGGATTCATCGTCTGTCTTTCCATACAGTGAGTTATTCATTGAGTTAAGCTGCCTGAATTGATGCAAGGGATAAATAGATCACCAGGTCATGTAAGCTCTATGTGAAGCTGAAGATAACATTTATAGCCTTGTAGTTGAGTCAGAACAGTAGAAAAACGAAGTTCCACAGCCTAATTACAAGATTTCTGCATACAGTACTGTTACAGACAAGATTTACTGCCCTCATTGCAAGAAAGAATGAGACAGCAGCACATGGAATCTTCATAACCTGAGACCAGGCTGCAGGATGTCATATTACAGCACACAGATCCTGCCTGCTTATCACTGAGACATTGTCTGCCTGTGTCAGCCATGAGTCACCACAGCTCTCAATGTGAATATACAGCCACTCCAGCACAAGACACTGAGCCAACTGACTTACCCAAACCCTCAGTCAAACCCACCTGGAAAGTGATGGAGAATTATGAAGCCTTAAGAACTGAATTGTTTAATAGCTTGAAGCTAATTTGGGACAAGATTACTTCTGAATCAAATACAGTGTCTGTTGAACGTGAATTACTGACACTAGAGGGCGCCATTAAACAACTCTCTATCTCTTATGAGCTCTATCAGCTTACCAGTGACAAGTTCATTAATGTCTTACAAAATATGAACACAGAACTTTCACTCGAGGAATTAAAGAATTTCAAGGCTCTTAATCTGGAAAGAGACAGTTTTATCCAGCAAACCAAATTAATGGCAGAAGCAAAGTTAAAGCTGATACAGGACACTGCATCTCACAGATCTGTTTCCACCAGACATTCTAAAAGGTCTTCTAGAAGTCATAGTTCAAGATACTCTACACTCAGTGAGTGACTTATTAGTGCCCGCGCTGAAGCGGAAGCCAGCAAGGTGCAGGTCGCATATGCAGAAAAAAGAGCAGAGTTGGAAACGGAGTCAGTGCTTCAGACCGCACGTCAAAGAGCAGAGTTGGAAGCTCACACAGCACGTCAAAGAGCAACTATAGAAATCCTAAATGAACAGTGTAAACATGACGCAGCTATGGCAAGGCTAAGAGTTTTAGAGCAAGCTATCAGTGCAGACGAAGGTGCAAGTGAGAAAGACAGCATCAACCTAAACATAGCAGATATGGAAGATCCCCTCAAACGCACTAAAGACTATGTCCTAAGCCACTGCAGTATACACTCCATTGTCTACAATGCTCCTGGCAACTTAGAAACTCCTTCACAGCTCCAAGTTAAAGAGGTTCCAGCAACTTCCTGCATGCAAAATCACTCCAATGCATTTCCTGCCTGCCTACCCAACCTTCCTTCTTATGTCACAGAGCATCAGAGCAAGCTGCAAGCAAGTCATCAATTTCCTGTCATCGGTACAGCACTGAGTCAATGTACCATTGGAACAACCGACTTCAAGCAAGCAACTTACCTGAACGCATCTGCCGCACCATATTTACCTTTGTCCTTTAACAATAATGTCAAAGATAGTGCAATCAGCACCGTTCAGCCAACAGCATCTCACATAAAGGCAGAGACAACTGAGACAGCAGAGTTTGTGAGGTACATACTTCGCAGAGAGCTCACAAAGACTGGTCTTACAAGTTTTGATGACCAACCTGAGAACTACAGAAGTTGGAAATGTGCTTTCAGAACTGCAATCAGTGATCTTGGCATTACAGCGGCTCAAGAATTGGATCTCCTGATTAGATGGCTTGGTCCTCTATCTGCTGCACGTGTTAAGCCATTAAGATCAGTTTTCATGGACAATCCTACAGCAGGCCTCACAGCTGCATGGGAGCGACTAGAGCAAAGTTATGGCAGTCCAGAAGCTATAGAAAATGCCTTGTTCATGCGCCTGGAAACTTTCCCAAAGATATCTGGTAAGGACAACAAGGAGTTCCAGAGACTGAGTGACCTTCTCCTTGAGCTTCAGCTAGCCAAGGCAGATCCAAAACTACCCGGACTCAGTTACCTTGACACTGCAAGAGGGGTAAACCCAATTGTCTCCAAGCTCCCGTATGGTGTACAAGAGAAATGGTCTGCACTAGGATCATCATACAAAAAAGAGAACAAGGTTTCCTTCCCACCATTCTCTTTCTTCTGCAACTTCATCAGGAGAATCGCAGAGACCAAGAATGATCCAAGTTTTTCTTACGGTGAGTACAGTCTCTTCTCACCATTTCCTAAGAGTACCAGTCTTCAGGGCAACTATAGAAGCCGTAGAGGCCCAGAATCCGTGAAAAAAACTGACATCCTTCCCACTCCTACCACAGTTGTTACCACGGACAGACAGAGTAGGAAGATTGAAAACCCTAACAGAGAGTGTCCCATTCACAAGAAGCCACACCCCCTCAAAAGATGTATCGGCTTTAGGAAAAAGCCTCTTGAAGAGCGTAAGGAGCTTTTAAAGACATTTAGGGTATGTTTCAGGTGCTGTGCTTCAACCGAACATTTTGTAAGGGACTGTAATGTATCCATCAAGTGCATAGAGTGTGGCTCCGAAGAGCATGTGCAAGCCCTACATCCGCTTGAGCCCAGCTCTGCACAACCTGCTAACTCTCCTCCCAGGTTAACGCATGGCGGGGAGAATACAGACCAAGTGCCTAATTCTACCATCATTTCTTCATCCTGCACTGAAGTTTGTGGAGAAGACCACTGTGATAAGTCCTGTGCTAAAATATGCTTGGTGAACATATACCACAAGGACCAACCAGAAAAGACTCTAAAAGCCTATGCTATCTTAGACGATCAGAGCAATAGATCGCTTGCAAAATCAGAACTGTTTAATCTATTTGAAATAAAAGGCGAAGCTCATCCTTACACCTTGGGTACCTGTAGTGGAACTACAGAGGTTTCTGGAAGAAGGGCTCATGGACTCATGGTATCTTCTCTCAAAGGTAACTTGCAATTACCTCTACCTACTCTTGTCGAGTGCAATCAGATACCCGCTAACAGGGAAGAAATCCCTACTTCAGCTGCTGCTTTCCATCACCCTCACCTGAAGGTAATAGCAAATGAGATACCGCCGCTTGACAAAGATGCTCAGATCCTTCTTCTGTTAGGAAGAGACATTCTAAGAGTTCACAAGGTACACAGACAAGTCAGTGGACCCCCAGATGCCCCATTTGCTCAGCGCATGGATCTAGGGTGGGTCATCATAGGCAACGTCTGTATAGGCAAAATGAAGAGACCTACCAACATTTCGTCATTCAAGACAAATGTTCTGCCAAATGGCCGAAACACTTACTTTGAGCCATGCCCACATCACTACTGGGTGAAAGAGAAGATAGCCAGCCATAGATGGCAACATGGTATCTCAGGTAACACAAGCCCTTTCTCGTGCCACGATGACGACTTCGGCTCTACAGTGTTTAATACAACCAGTGAAGATGACATACTGGCTCCTTCAACGGAAGACAAAGAATTCATCAAGGTAATGGACAATGAGTTCTTTCAAGACGACTCCAATAACTGGGTAGCACCCCTACCTTTTTGTCTCCCAAGAGAGAGACTGCCCAACAACTTGCAACAGGCCATCAGTAGATTCTCCTCCTTAAAATGCAACTTAAGCAGGAAACCAGAGATGCAAAGACACTTTGTCGACTTTATGCAAAATATATTTGACAGAGATCATGCAGAGCCTGCACCCCCACTAAAGGAGGGAGAAGAATGCTGGTACCTTCCATCCTTTGGTGTGTATCACCCACGTAAACCAGACCAAATCAGAGTTGTCTTTGATTCCAGTGCTCAGCATGAAGGTGTTTCTCTCAACAACATGCTCCTTACAGGGCCTAACTTGAACAACAGTCTAATAGGAGTCTTGATTCGCTTCAGACAAGAACCTGTAGCAGTTATGGCAGACATTCAACAGATGTTTCACTGCTTCATTGTCAGAGAAGACAACAGAAACTACCTCAGGTTTCTATGGCACAAAGACAATGACATCCACAAGGAAGTTATAGACTTTCGAATGAAGGTACATGTCTTTGGTAACAGTCCTTCTCCTGCAGTGGCAACTTATGGGCTAAGGAGAACAGCTCAGACTGGAGAAGAAGAATATGGATCTGATGCTCGTCAGTTTGTTGAAAGAAACTTCTACGTTGATGACGCACTCAAGTCTTTTCCAACCGCTAAAGAAGCGATTGATCTCCTCACCAGAACAAAGGAGATGCTGGCTACAGCAAACCTTAGACTGCACAAGATTATATCCAACAGCCAGGAACTTATGAATGCCTTTCACTCTGAGGACTATGCCACTAGTCTAAAAAACCTTGATTTGGGTACAGATGTGCCTCCTGTACAGCGAAGTCTGGGTTTGTTGTGGAACATCAAACAAGACACATTCACCTTCCAAGTGTCAACTTATGACAAACCCTTCACTAAGAGAGGAGTCCTGTCGGTGGTGAATAGCATCTATGACCCACTTGGTTTCCTTGCTCCAGTTACCATTCAAGGTAAAATTCTGCTAAGACAGTTATCTACTGAGAACATAGACTGGGATACTCCCTTACCTAGTGAGAATCAACACAAGTGGGAAAGGTGGAGACATTCTTTGAAGTCACTAGAAAAACTTCAGATTTCCCGTTGCTATGTTCCAGGTTCTATTTCAACTGTTTACCGGAGGGAAATTCATATTTTCTATGATGCATCAGTTGAAGCTATTGCTACTGTAGCCTATTTGAAGATCTCTGAAATGAATGGGGAATCACACTGTAGTTTTGTCCTAGGCAAGGCAAAACTCACTCCCAAACCTGCACATACCATACCAAGACTCGAACTTTGTGCAGCCGTGTTAGCAGTAGAAATTGCCGAAGTCATACGAAGTGAAATGGACATTAGAATTGATTCTTTCACCTTCTATACAGACAGTAAGGTAGTACTTGGTTACATATACAACCAAACAAAACAGTTTCATGTGTATGTCAGCAACAGGGTTGAACGTATTAAAAGATTCTCCCTACCAAGTCAATGGCATTACGTTCCCACTGAACTCAATCCAGCTGACTGTGGGACCAGAGCCGTGTCATCTGATGTTCTTCAGGACAGCTTATGGCTGTCACCTCCAAGCTTTTTGTGTGAGGAGTCATACTCACCCCCTATTGACTCCAAGTTGCAGACTCACAAGTCTTTACCACTCACCCATGATACTTTGTCTACCTTTCTCGCTGAAGTGTGTGCTATAGTGAACGCAAGACCTTTAGTGCCGGTATCTTCAGATCCTGATGCTCCAGTGATCCTTACTCCAGCTTCACTCCTTACTCAAAAGATTGGGACTGCTGTAATATCTTCAAGTGTGATTGAACCCAAGGATATCTACAGGCGTCAATGGAAGCAGGTGCAGCATCTCGCCAATGTGTTTTGGCATCGCTGGAGGAAGGAGTATCTTCATCACCTTCAAGGTCGTAACAAATGGCAAACATCTAAGCCTAATCTTAAGGTTGGAGATCTCATCCTTCTAAAAGACAAGGAAGTTTGTCGGAATGGGTGGCCTATGGGTCTTATTACCAAGGTTATGCCCAGTGACGATAACAAGGTCTGGAAGGTAGAAGTCAAGGTAACCAAGGGAGGATCCACACGAACCTTCACTCGACCAATTACTGAGTTAGTACTCCTTTTGCCAGGTGAGTGACTTATGCAAGGACTAGCCATGCTGTTGGCACGGCGGGGAGTACATTGCTGCTATCTACAGGTTCTACCTTGAACTTTGGAACTCTTTGAAGACGTCATACGTCGGACTACATGTTCTTCAATCCTGTTGAACTTATGTTTATACTTGCTTGTTGCATGTTTTTCATTACAGGTTCCAGGACATTTAACAGTATTGGACTTATTGAATATATATATAATTGTTTATGGTTATGAAATCTAAAGATTTCAGACGGGGAGTGTTGTGTTACACTATGTGATTTATTATGCTCTGTGTCTTTAAGATTTGTTCCCTCTGTCTATCTGAACTCTTTCTCTCACCGTAGTTCTGTATATTCTCCTCCCCTTCCTCTCTCTGATTCATTGTGCACAGTATACCTCATTGCTGTAACATCTTATATGTGGCTTACAACTGCAACGTTTTTCTACCTATGAATATCCATCATTAAACGGAACATTCGAGAGGATTCATCGTCTGTCTTTCCATACAGTGAGTTATTCATTGAGTTAAGCTGCCTGAATTGATGCAAGGGATAAATAGATCACCAGGTCATGTAAGCTCTATGTGAAGCTGAAGATAACATTTATAGCCTTGTAGTTGAGTCAGAACACGGGACATCTGAGGACACCAGGGACCCCCCACCTCCTAAAGAAGGGGAAATCCCAAAACCACAAGCAGAGGATGTGGAGGGAGATGTTTATGAAGTGGGTTCATAAATAGTTCACATAGTTCATTGAATTTCTCCTTAGAGGGGGCAGGAGGCGGAGCCTAGCGGAGCAGACATGCATTGTTAGAGCTCCACACCGCTGAGGAGAGAAGAGAAGGACAAAGCAGAGCCTGCAGGCTCAAAAGGTATCCATTTGAACCTTTTTGCCCCAGGGAACAAACTGTGAAAGTTTGGGAAGGAAATATGGTACTGGGAGGAAACCGTGGCAGAAATAAAAATCAACTCACAAAGAGCTCACAGGCACTCACTGCAGCTGAAGCAGCTCCAGTCACCTCACAAGATACAGCATCCGGGCGCTCTCACAGACAGAAAATGTCACAGCAAGACTCTCCATTTGAGTCAGATACAGAACAAATCCTCTCACAAACTTCTCCACAAGCCTCCTCAGTATCCCCAGTAATATTATTACAATTTGAAAAGATGCTTCATAAGGCTTTAAAACAAACCTCAGACCAAATAACAAAAAGCCTAACCAAAGAAATAAGAGAGCTGGGAAACCGCACCGCAGCCTTAGAAATAAAAATGGATGAAATTGAAATTACAACCCAAGAAAATATAACAGAATTGGAACAATTAAAAGAAGAGAATTTAATACTTCAAACTAAGCTCGAAGATTACGAAAATAGAGCCAGACGTTCAAACTTGCGCATAAGGGGAATACCTGAAACTGTGACAGACCTGCAATCTACTATTACTGCTCTATTACAAGAACTAAAGCCAGATATCCCTATTGAACGTTTAGAACTGGACAGAGTACACAGAGCCCTCACAGCCAAAAAGAAAGATGGACCCCCACGTGATATAATCACAAAATTTCATTATTACAGAATGAAAGAACAAATACTAATTGCTGCAAGAGAAAAAAAGGAACTTAATTTTCAAGGACACAATTATCAAATTTTTGCTGACCTATCCCAACTTACTATTACTAAAAGACGATCCATGAAACCCCAACTAATGGAACTGCAACGCCACAACATTATGTATCAATGGGGCTTCCCCTTTTCAGTCAGATTTAACTACCAAGGTACAATTTACAGAAGCAGATCAGCAGATGAACTACAACAAACCCTTTTAAAATTAAATCTGACAGAACCCACAAGCAGCAACTCTCCCACACGCAGAAGAATGGCATCATCTTCACCTTCAGGCAGCACCCAGAAAATTTCAGAACAAAATGGGAATCATCATTCTCACAAAAGAGGCCGTTATGCCACATCATCCATGGACCAAGAAGATTCAATGGACTGACATCCTAATTCCTGATATCTCTTCATTTATTATACTAAGAGATGGTTCTCTATAAAAAACCTATATTTATAACTGAATGTAACTGCATTCTGATAGTCACACACTGTGTGGGATCATGTTACATTCCAGTTATATTTCTTATTACTTCTGATTCATATAGCCTTAGAATATATAAGTGAAATAAGGAAATTCTTGTTCAGTTATATATTATCAGGTAATAACAATAGATTTATTACTTTTTAGGACAAATATGTTCAATAAGCCAGAAGTAATGGAAGCTTTTTCTTTCTTTTCTTAAAACAAATATATTATTACCTATCTAGTTCCTAGAATTATGTTTTTGTTTATTCTAATCTGAAGCAATACAACCTCAATTTTATGAGTTAACATATCTAAACAGTTACATATGAATAAAATATGTAATTGTTTACTCTAAAAGGGTTAAAATCCCAAAATAATTCAAACTATCTTCATCAATACCAAAGTTATTAACAGTACCTTTCTAACTGAATTATTTAGCCTAGGGCAAGACTAACCATATACAACCACCCTGGAATAAATAATTTCAACAAAAACTATATTCTGCACTCCAATTAATGAAACATCATTTTGATGTCTTTTGACATAGCACTTCTCTCCTGTAAGCGGAAGATCCGTGTACCCCCATTAGCCCTCCTCATTCTCCCAACCATATTATGTGGGAGTGTGACGAAGGCACTTATTCCCCTGAGATAGATATTTATTCTCTTTCACGGGTAAATTGTGATTACTTGCAAAAAATAATTTATACAATGTATCATCTAATCTCATATGTTTTTTGTTTACTCTTTACTCCAGAATTCACTGGTTTCTTTTCTATCTATTCATCTCTTCAGTCCACACAGGTTGATCTGCGCAGTCAGCTCTGCATAACAAAAAGTAAGCCAAAACTATTTGATCTATTGCCATGGCACCACTGAATATACTTTCCCTGAATGTTCAGGGAATAAATGTCCCTCAAAAAAGGACCAAAGCCTTCCGTACTTTCCATAACAAGAAGGCTCACATAGTATGCCTCCAAGAAACACACTTCACCAAAGATTCTACTCCAAAATATATTTCTCCTTTTTATCAACAAAGTTACATGGCTTCTGCCTGTACCAAGCAAAGGGGAACTCTAATTGCATTTCACCGATCCACACCATTCACCTTATCATCAGAAATTAAAGACCCAGAAGGTAGATACCTGATACTCATGGGTTATATAATGGATACAGCAATCACGGTGATTTCCTACTACGCTCCTAACAAACAACCTACACCATTCCTCTCACATATATTACAAGTGATTAATACACACAAAATAGGAACAGTGATAATGTGTGGGGATTCAAACCAGGTCCTCCTCCCATTTCTAGATAAATCACCTTTTACACCATCCAAAATAACCTCTAGATTACCTTTTTCTCAACTTCTTTCCAAATACAATCTGGTAGATTCATGGAGAGAAAGTAACCCAATGAAAAAGAAATTCACTTATTTCTCGCACCTTCATCAAACCTTCACCAGAATAGATCATATTTTTCTAACAATAGGAATGATACCAGAAATTATTGCATCAGATATAATTCCGATTCCGTGGTCTGACCATAATGCAGTATACACTACTATAGCCTCAGCCATACCAAAAGCGCATGACCCAACGTGGTACTTACCGGACATAATGCTCAAACACCCACTACATCAGATGGCCATTGAACAAGCTTTAAAGGAATACATATCAATTAATAATACAACAGACATCTCCCCAATAACACTGTGGGAAGCTCATAAGCCTGTCTTGCGTGGTACAATACAAAGACAAATGGCACTATTTAAACGGGAACGCAAAAATCTAGCAAAAAAACTAGAACTCAATTTTAATGCAGCCTACATATCATTTCAAGATAATCCATCTCAGAGTACCAAATCTCATCTGGAAAAATCTAGATAGGAATACGATCTATTTCTCACTGAGTCAGTTGATAAATTCCTCAAACGCTCCAAACACAATTTCTACATGAATACAAACAAACCAGGTACATATTTGGCTCGGGCATTAAATTCAACTAACAAATCTTTCAAACCAATACGTTTGAAATTATCAAAAAATGTTTACACTTGTAATCCAGTTAAAATAGTCCATAAATTTCACTCACATCTCGCAACTTTATACAAGACAAACAATGAATTTAATCCTACAGAAGCTGAATCCTTCTTCTCAAAAATAACCTTACCTGAGTTATCTCAGAATCAAAAAAGCAGTTTGGATGAGCCTATAACTATAGATGAAGTTGCTAACGCCATAAAAGACCTAAAACTTAACAAAAGACCAGGCCCAGACGGCTACTCGGCTTTATACTATAAAACATTCTCAGAAATACTCTCTCCCATTCTCACTGAAACTTTTAACAAACTTCTAGATGGACATTCTTTTCGGCAAGAAACACTAATGGCAATTGTTTGTATGATCCCAAAACCCCTTTCTGATGATACTTCCTGTGTGAATTATCGGCCTATCTCTCTGTTAAACCTCGATATTAAATTATTAGCAAAAATAATAGCAAAACGCCTCAATAGCATTATAGGAAAATTAATACATAGAGATCAAGTAGGCTTCATGCCAAATAGACTGGCAGGCGATAATATACGCAGGGCAGTGTTATTGGCACATATTGCTAAAAAACGGAAAATCCCTTTATGTTTTCTATCTCTCGATATTAAGAGGGCATTTGACACAGTATCCTGGCAATATATGCAATATTCATTACAAAAATGGGGTTTTGGACCCCACTTTTTAACATGGATCAAAGCATTATATAATAAACCCAAAGCCTATATAAAATATGCTGGATACAAATCTGAAGCCTTTAATATCGAAAGAGGTACCCGACAGGGTTGCCCATTATCTCCCTTATTATTTGCCCTTATACTCGAACCCATGGCCCAATACATCAGAACAAACCAAACTATAACTGGCATTGAAGTAGAAGGTATTACACACAAATTATGTATATTTGCAGACGATATATTACTTTTTCTATCATCACCACAGGTCTCTGGTCCTAACTTAATACCAGTTCTTGATGGATTTGCAGCCCTATCCGGCCTTATGATTAATCCTAAGAAATGCCTAGTGCTTAATATTTCACTCACAAACATGGAATTGATCCCGGCTAGGGCTGCACTCCCATTCACATGGGCAGAAAAATCAATCCCATATCTTGGAATTCATTTAACAGCATCTCATTCTGACTTATTCTCAACCAATTATCCTCCTGTATTAAGACAGATCACAAATCTAATAAAACAATGGTCGCAACTTCCTTTATCCTGGATAGGGAAGATTAATGCAATCAAAATGACTATTCTACCCAAATTGCTTTATCTATTCAGAGTCCTCCCTATTCCAATTCCTTCCTATTTTTTGAGAATAGTACAAAAAAGAGCAACTTCGTTTATATGGGGCTCTTCTAAACCACGTATACCTATACACACACTACATCTTCCCAAAAATAAAGGAGGCCTGGGATACCCTAATTTTACTAACTACTACAGAGCAGCACATTTGGCCAGTCTGTCCAAATACCATGCAAAACAGGAAATCCCATTATGGGTATTTATAGAGGCTTCAGAAAATGACCCTCTATTAATATCAAATTTATTATGGCTTGATCCTAAAGACCGCTTTAAAATTCATAATCCCATAACTAAACACTTCTTATCTCTCTGGGATAAACTAAAAACCAAATATCAGTTACAATCTCCACACAATCCTCTCCTTTCTTTTATCAGAAATCTGGCCTTTTATCCGGCATGGATCTACCCAAATTCTTTTAAAGCTTGGACAACATCAGGCATTCAGACACTAAATGACTTCATAGCATCTAAATCATTCCTTTCATTCCCATCGCTTAGAGAAAAATATGATCTACCAAACTCTGAGATATTTAGATATCTCCAAATCAAAAATTTCTATACACCATTCCTAAAGGGGGATACATCATTATCCCAATTATCCATTTTTGAATCAATCTGTACAAAAGATCCATTTGCTAAAGGTACAATTTCATCACTTTATAATCAATTATATGGAGTAGCAAATCTTAATAGACCCTCTTACGTTCAGGTGGGAGGAGGACCTGGGACGAACTTTAGAAGACACGGACTGGTCTAACATATGGCTCACATCTAAGTCATCTTCACCCAACATCTTAGCACTGGAGACAAATTATAAAGTCCTAACTCGCTGGTACCTTGTACCCGCTAGAGTGGCAAAATATTCACCTAATACCTCAACTCTTTGTTTTCGAGGATGCCCAGAAATAGGCACATATTTACACATATGGTGGACGTGCCCAGTAATCCAAACCTTCTGGAAGGAAGTCTTCATGATTGCATCTAAAATATTTTAAAAAATAATACAACCAGATCCATATTTAACTTTACTTAATCTAAAACCGGAATGGTTAACACTCTCTCAATTCAAACTTATGATCCAACTAATAACGGCTGCAAAACAAACAGTGGCCAAGGCATGGAAATCTCCTACATTGGTACTAGCAGAAACAATTCACAGAATGAATAATACAATGTCCCATGCTAAGATGGTAGCCATCGATCAAAATCAAATTCCAAAATTTGAAAAACTTTGGCATCCTTGGATAAAACAACAGTTCCTGTCAAACTTCAATGACTCTGTCCTGTTGCCATGGTAACAGATTAAATGACTTACAGAGACACCCATTCTAAGGCTTCAAAGAGAACTAAAAAGAATAATAAACTGACGAGCGGGACAACCTTGTGGACCATATCTCTACCTTTCAACCCTTTTTCTTCTTTCTCTTTCCTTTTCTCCACCTTACGATTAAAGCTCATTATCAGAATTTACTTGACCTATATACACTCTACTTGTAAACAATATGTATAAATCATTTAAATACCTACAAAAGTAACTAAGGAAATGATATATATCTTTAATTTAGGTTTACGTGAACCCAATGTTTAATATTTGAAATTTCATGATATTTACCTATATAAACCCTACTGTAAAACAATGAGCTTACTTTATAGATCCTTGTAAATTTACTTTATGTATCTTTATAACATTGTATACTCAATAAACTTCTTTTGACAAAGAATTTCTCCTTAAAAAGTTGTGTAGAATGCAGCATGCAAGGATTATATGGTTTAGTTTATATTCCGCCATGTTGATTGGCGTAAGGAATAGGCGGAACTGGCTGGCCATTATCCTGAAAGCGTTCTCCACCACTCTTTTGGCTCTGGTCAGATGGTAGTTATAAACCCTCTGGTCCGGGGTGAGGGTCCTCATGGCTTCAAAACAGTCGGCTGGTCAGAATGAACTAACAGAAAGCACTGAAAAACAGAAAGGCCGGAGCTGAAAATCAGAAACAAGCGGACAAGAACGCTATGGTAATCAAATACGTAATAGAAATAGGAACCCACAAGCACAAACTGAAGAGCAGTAACAATCGTAAAAGCACGAGGCTGAAAAGCGCGAATCATCTGTCACCAAATTTCTAATAACACGAGATTAGCAGAAAGAGCCCAAAGGGTGGTGCACTTGGTATTGAACTTCCTCTTTATAGTGCAGTCGTATGTGTTGTACGTCACCGCGTTCTTGATGCTCGGAATTTCCGACCAACTTTGTGTGACTGTGTGTATGCAAGACAAGTTTGAGCCAACATCCGTCGGAAAAAATCCATGTATTTTGTTGTCGGAATGTCCAATCATGTGTACGGGGCATTAGGGGATACTTGTGGTTCATAGCGCAATTCAGCAGAGGAGGGCATGGAGGAGGAGGGGGTGGAGCTGACAGATCTCGCATCATCACCACTAGCTGTATGGAGATGTGGTGGCACTGAGTCCTGTCCTGCATCCTTCCTAGTTGCAAGCAGAGTTACCCAGTGTGCTGTGAATGAAATATATTATCCTTGACCATGCTTGCTGGACCCTGTGTCAGCAGTAACATGGACTTTGTGGCTGACTGCCTTGCCCAACGATGCCAAACATTACATGTGATGGTAAAGAGCTTGATTGGCCTTACGTGAAAAGAAATAGCTACTGGGAACCTGCCATTGTGGTACAGCACATTCTGCAAATTCAAGGACTGGGGGAAGAATCCACCAGATGGAAAGACAGGAGTCTAAAGCCAGAAGCTTGGACAAGCTGGAATTTAGTCGCTGGGCATGTGGGTGGCAGGGAGTGTATTTTTCTTTCCGCTGTAGCAGCTGGAGCAGAAATGTGCTGGCTACAGTCTACAGCTGGTGGTGTGCTGCTAGCAGACATGTTGCAAGTAGGGATGAGCCGAACACCCCCCTGTTCGGTTCGCACCAGAACATGCGAACAGGAAAAAAGTTTGTTCGAACGCGCGAACACCCTTAAAGTCTATGGGACACGAACATGAATAATCAAAAGTGCTAATTTTAAAGGCTTATATGCAAGTTATTGTCATAAAAAGTGTTTGGGGACCCAGGTCCTGCCCCAGGGGACATGTATCAATGCAAAAAAAAGTTTTAAAAACGGACGTTTTTTCAGGAGCAGTGATTTTAATAATGCTTAAAGTCAAACAATAAAAGTGTAATATCTCTTTAAATTTCGTAGCTGGGGGGTGTCTATAGTATGCCTGTAAAGGGGCGCATGTTTCCCGTGTTTAGAACAGTCTGACAGCAAAATGACATTTCAAAGAAAAAAAGTCATTTAAAACTACTCGCGGCTATTGCATTGCCAGTCCGACAATACACATAAAAGTTAATTGATAAAAACGGCATGGGAATTCCCCACAGGGGAACCCCGAACCAAAATTTAAAAAAAAAATGACGTGGGGGTCCCCCTAAATTCCATACTAGGCCCTCCAGGTCTGGTATAGATTTTAAGGGGAACCCCGCTCCAAAATTAAAAAAAAAAAACGGCGTGGGGTCCCCCCAAAAATCCATACCAGACCCTTATCCGAGCACGCAACCTGGCAGGCCACAGGAAAAGAGGGGGGGACGAGAGAGTGCCCCCCCTCCTGAACCATACCAGGCCACATGCCCTCAACATTGGGAGGGTGCTTTGGGGTAGCCCCTCAAAACACCTTGTCCCCATGTTGATGAGGACAAGGGCCTCATTCCCACAACCCTGGCCGGTGGTTGTGGGGGTCTGCGGGCGGGGGGCTTATCGGAATCTGGAAGCCCCCTTTAACAAGGGTCCCCCATATCCCCCTGTGTGAAATGGTAAGGGGGTACAAAAGTACCCCTACCATTTCACAAAAAAACTGTCAAAGATGTTAAAAATGACAAGAGACAGTTTTTGACAATTCCTTTATTTAAATGCTTCTTCTTTCTTCTATCTTCCTTCATCTTCTTCTTCTTCTTCTTCTTCTGGTTCTTCTGGTTCTTCCTCCGGTGTTCTCGTCCAGCATCTCCTCCGCCGTGTCTTCTATCTTCTTCTCCTCGGGCCGCTCCGCACCCATGGCATGGGTGGAGGCTCCCGCTCTTCTCTTCATCTTCTTCTCTTCTTCATCTTCTTCTCTTCTTCATCTTCTTCTCCGGGCCGCTCCGCATCCATGCTGGCATGGAGGGAGGCTCCTGCTGTGTGACGCGTCTCCTCTTCTGACGGTTCTTAAATAACGGGGGGGGGGGCACCCGGTGACCCGCCCCCTCTGACGCACGGTGACTTGACGGGAATGCCACAGGGAAGTCCCATCATGTCCCGTGCGTCAGAGGGGGCCGGGGTCACCGGGTCAAGAACCGTCAGAAGAGGAGAATCGTCACACAGCGGGAGCCTCCCACCATGCCAGCATGGATGCGGAGCGGCCCGGAGAAGAAGATGAAGAAGAGAAGAAGATGAAGAGAATAGCGGGAGCCTCCCCCCATGCCATGGCTGCGGAGCGGCTCGAGGAGAAGAAGATAGAAGACGCCACGGAGGAGATGCTGGACGAGAACACCGGAGGAAGAACCAGAAGAGCCAGAAGAACCAGAAGAAGAAGAAGATGAAGGAAGATAGAAGAAAGAAGAAAGAAGAAGCATTTAAATAAAGGAATAGTCAAAAACTGTCTCTTGTCATTTTTAAAATTTTTGACAGTTTCTTAGTGAAATGGTAGGGGTACTTTTGTACCCCCTTACCATTTCACACAGGGGGGGCGGGGGGTCCCCTTGTTAAAGGGGGCTTCCAGATTCCGATAAGCCCCCCTCCTGCAGACCCCCACAACCACCGGCCAGGGCTATGGGGATGAGGCCCTTGCCCTCATCAACATGCGGACAAGGTGTTTTGGGGGCTACCCCAAAGCACCCTCCCAATGTTGAGGGCATGTGGCCTGGTACGGTTCAGGAGGGGGGGCGCTCTCTCGTCCCCGCCTCTTTTCCTGCGGCCTGCCAGGTTGCATGCTCGGATAAGGGTCTGGTATGGATTTTTGGGGGGACGCCACGCCATTTTAAAAAAAATTTTGGTTCGGGGTTCCCGTGTGGGGAATTCCCATGCCGTTTTTATCAATGAACTTTTATGCGTATTGTCGGACCGGCAATGCAATAGCCGCAAGTAGTTTTAAATGACTTTTTTTCTTTGAAATGTCATTTTGCTGTCAGACTGTTCTAAACACGGGAAACATGCGCCCCTTTACAGGCATACTATAGACACCCCCCAGCTACGAAATTTAAAGGGATATTACAATTTTATTGTTTGACTTTAAGCATTATTAAAATCACTGCTCCTGAAAAAACGGGCCGTTTTTAAAACTTTTTTTTGCATTGATCCATGTCCCCTGGGGCAGGACCCAGGTCCCCAAACACTTTTTATGACAATAACTTGCATATAAGCCTTTAAAATTAGCACTTTTGATTTCTCCCATAGATTTTTAAAGGGTGTTCCATGGCATTCGAATTTGCCGCGAACACCCCAAATTGTTCGCTGTTCGGCAAACTTGCGAACAGCCGATGTTCGAGTCGAACATGAGTTCGACTCAAACTCGAAGCTCATCCCTAGTTGCAAGGACCTGTGACACCCTTTGCTATACCATTTATCCCTGTCAGTGGAGACTGCTGACTCCTCCATGCCTCCCAGACATGATGGGGGTGCTTATTACCCAAATGTAATAGATACTGGGAAATGTGCAATTGAGTGCACTTTATTGAATGAAAAGTGCTGTTTGCTGCAAAAAACTGCAGCTGACAATTTTAAAAAAAGAGGGCAGGCAGTGGACAAAAAAAAAGACAAAAAAACCCCAAAACACTATACTCACACTACACTATACTATTACACACTATACTGACACACTACTCACACTATACTCACACTATACTATACTATTACACACTATACTCACACCACACTATACTATTATATACTATACTCACACTATACTGACTCACTACTCACACTATACTCACACTACACTATACTATTACACACTATACTCACACACTATACTCACACTACACTATACTATTACACACTATACTCACACTACACTATACTATTACACACTATACTCACACACTATACTCACACTACACTAACACTCTACACTCAGAGTCACAATAAGTGAACACACTAACTTGCTAGTAGCAAACTGGGCCCTGATCTATCTATCTCCACTCCAACACACTACAAACGATTCCTATGGGAAGGAACCTGCTAGTGTGTGGTGGGACTATTTGCACTGAGCCATGATTGGAGAAAGTCATCATCACTTTGTCCAGTCAGGGCTCTGACAGTGCTCTGTGTCCTGATTGGCAAAGGCTTCATCCAATTAGGGCCCTAGAGCTCACTGTGAAGCGCGCAGTGCATTGTGGGGGTGAATATCCCGCCGAGCGCCTCGCAAGTTCAGGTGTTTGCCAAGCAGGCGAACAGGCAATATTCGGGTCAAATTTTTGCTCTGCTCGAATAGTTCGCCCAACACTGGTGGTCAGTGTGAAGAATGCTTCTTGCATTGGGGGTCAGTGAGAAGAATGTTCCTTACATTGGTGATCAGTGAGAAGAATGTTCCTTACATTGGTGATCAGTGAGAAGAATGTTCCTTACATTGGTGATCAGTGAGAAGAATGTTCCTTACATTGGTGATCAGTGAGAAGAATGGCCCTTACATTGGTGATCAGTGGGAAGAATGCTCCTTACATTGGTGGTCAGTTGGAAGAAGAAGGAGGACACACCAAATGAGCTCTCTCTGAGTACCATCCTTTTTCAAGCCTGGGCCTTGCCTACTGGCTTGGCCCAGGAATAATGCCTGATCCTGGGGGAGGCCCTGGGAGGGATCCCCTTGATGACACAGGGCCTAGTGAGGAGATGGTGGAGGATCTGACTGTTAGTCCAGGCCCTGATGTGGATGCAAATGTTTTCATCCAGAAGTTTATCGATCGTTTTAGGGCAATTGGAAGAGCTGAAGAAAAACTTAAAGTTTGAAAGCTGAACACAGAACCATGAGCTGGCAAAAAATCGGCACCTACAAAGATTGGGCCAAAAAAGTGAATGAGATTCTAAAATGATTACAAAGTCTCAGCCCACATCGAGTTTACATAAAGGGTTTACTTAAAAAGCACTAAAGTATGGCCGGGCAAATCTAAATTGGGCAAAAAACATAATCTGCACCAACATACATAGTATGCCATCGCCAGCAGCAACCAGCCAGGGGGTTGAGAGTGAACATGGCACCCTGACCTTCTGTTGACTCCCGTAGGTTCTATGGGCGCATACAGTACCTGGTGCCTTGGAAAGGGTATGGTCCGGAGGAACGTTCTTGGGTCTCATCCTCGGACGCACATGCCCCTGTCCTCCTCCG
The DNA here is from genome assembly GCF_042186555.1 of Aquarana catesbeiana. Classification (NCBI taxonomy): domain Eukaryota; kingdom Metazoa; phylum Chordata; class Amphibia; order Anura; family Ranidae; genus Aquarana; species Aquarana catesbeiana. The sequence continues at coordinate 647,322,627 of NC_133328.1, read as the reverse complement.
TGCTTTCCATAGACTTTTTCCCCTCACACCTGGTGGTCCACCGAGGGGGAGGGGTCATTGGGGAGGGGTTACTGTCAGGGCTGGGCTCTGCCCTTCCTTCTCAGAGAAGGCCGCTCAGAGCTGTCGGTTAATTGCCAGCTCCAATCCTTTCCACAGTGACTCACCTGATGATGATATCCTGTTCGTCAGTCCTGCTGGTTACTTAAGCACTTCCTGACCGGTGCACGCTGATGTACATCGGCAGAATGGCACGGCTGGGCAAATGGACTTACAGGTAAGTCCATTTGAATGCCCCGCCGTGCCATTGCATGCACGCCAGCCGGGAGCTCCATGAAGCGGGTCCCGCAGACTCGATCACCGCGGGGATACCCGCGATCTCCTCATGGAGAGGACGAACGGGGAGATGCTAATGTAAACAGCATCTCCCCGTTCTGCCTAGTGACAAGTTTCACTGATCACTGCTCCCTGTCATCGGGAGCAGTGATCAGAGTAATGACACTGCTGGCCCATCCCCCCTACAGTTAGTAATCACTCCCCAGTACTGACTTAACCCCTCCCCGCCCCCTAGTGGTTAACTCCTTCACTGCCAGTGTCATTTACACAGTAATTAGTGCATTTTTAATCGCACTGATCGCTGTATAAATGACAATGGTCCCAAAAATGTGTCAAAAATGTCCGACATGTCCGCCATAACGTCGCAGTCACAGTAAAAATCGCTGATCGCCGCCATTACTAGTAAAAAAAAATTATTAATAAAAATGCCATAAAACTATCCCCTATTTTGTAAACGCTATAACTTTTGCGCAAACCAATCAATAAATGCTTATTGGGATTTTTTTTTACCAAAAATATGTAGAAGAATACGTATCGGCCTAAACTGAGGAAAAAAAAGTTTTTTATATATTTTTGGGGGATATTTATTATAGCATGTATAAATGTATAAATGTATAAAAGAATGCCTTTTTTTTTTTCAAAATTGTCGCTCTTATTTTGTTTATAGCGCAAAAAATAAAAATCACAGAGGTGATCAAATACCACCAAAAGAGCCACATCGCACGACCGCGCAACTGTCAGTTAAAGCGGCGCAGTGCCGAATCGCAAAAAGTGCTCTGGTCAGGAAGGGGGTAAAATCTTCTGGAGCTGATGTGGTTAAGCTGTTCAGTTCAGTCCCTCTCTGCCTTCGCCTTGGTCAACACATCCAGAGACCCTCTCCTGTGTACCCATTGAAGACTTGCTTGGCTGACGTCCCTTCTGGTTCCTGATCCCGCTTGCTGTTGAGATCCAGATCTCAAATTTTGTGTAACGGAAAATCCGACGGAAAATGTCCAATAGAGCCTATACACGGTCGGAATTTCCGACAAAAAGCTCCCATTGAACATTTTCCATCGGAAAATCTGACCGTGTGTAGGCTCCATCGGATATTTTCCATCGGATTTTCCGTTACACAAAATTTGAGATCTGGATCTCAACAGCAAGCAGGATCAGGAACCAGAAGGGACGTCAGCCAAGCAAGTCTTCAATAAGCCCTCACAGTTACTCTTGGTTGGGGCAGGAATGGGCCCTGCTGTGAAATATTATATCAAGAATTGTAATTACATGCCCCTGTTAAACAGGGGCAGAAAAATTGGGCCTTGGGTGGTGGTGGTGCCACAACACTGTAGCCCCTTACAGATACTCTTGTGGGGCACAGGAAAGGGCCCTGCTGTGAAATATTAGATCAAAAATTGTAATTACATGCCCCTGTAAAACAGGGGCAGAAAAATTGGGCCTTAGGCGGTGGTGGTGCCCTAAACCAAAAATATTGTGATCAAAATATTGTTGGAAGTTAGCATCATCAAGATTGAGGAGGAATAGGATAATCACTCAGCATAGGCAGTCTTCAAGGGATCTCACATCCATAGAAAATTCAATCTTCAATCGGTTACATCAGCATCAGGTGCTTGATAGCTGCTGATCCAAGACTGATTCATTTTTATGAATGTGAGCCTATCAACAGAGTCTGTGGACAGACACACTCTATGATCCATTACAAACCCTCCAGCAGCACTGAATGTGCATTCAGAAAGAACGCTGGATGCAGGACAGGCCAGTAGTTCTGGCCAGTGGTCCATCCTCAAGACCCAGTAACCCAGTGCATGCTCTGTTGGAAAGGTCTCCAAGTGTGCTCTTGCCCCTAGATATTCCTACACCATTTAATGCAGACGCTGGCGATGGTTGCTTGAACCGATCAGACCTTGGCGCTGAGGACTGAAAAATTGTCTAAAGGCATCGGTCAGTCGGCCACCTTCTCCATCTCTCTTCCTCTGACTGAACGAAGCCCCAGCAACACGTTGTTCAGCACCAGGAAATTGTAACCTCTCAGGGTCTGAAAATGCACTGCACAAACCTTTCTTCAAGGCCTCCTGAAGATGTTCCATCCTCTGCTCCCTTTGCGAAGCCAGGATGAGTTCTGCAACCTTACCCTTGTAACGTGGATCAAAAAGGGTTGCCAGCCAGTAATGATCCCTCTCCTCAAATCCTAGTGTCCTTTGGCAGCATTTGCAGAATCAGGGAGGCCATGCAGCGTGAGTTTGCAGAGGCATTCGATTCTGAGTCCTCTGGGTCACTAAGAATCACATGATCCATAGCAAACTGCTCCCAGCCATGTACAACTCCTTGGGTTTCTGGGGACTGAAAACCATCCCTTGAGGACTGCCTCCACATCCATGCGGACACAATCCTCCTCCTCTTCTTCCTGTGTATTTGGTGGGCCCGCAGGAATACTATCTGGATAAAGGGGGCCTTGAGAGGTAAGGAGGTCCTCCTCTTCCTCCCGCTGTTCTGCCTCAAGTGCACTGTCCATTATTCCATGAAGCGTGTGCTCCAACAGAAAGACAAGAGGGACAGTGTCACTGATGCATGCATTGTCACTGCTCACCATTCTCGTGACCTCCTCAAATGGTGACAGGACAGTGCATGCATCCTTAATCAGTAGCCACTGGTGTGGGAAAAAGAAGCCAAGCTCCCCTGACCCTGTCCTGGTGCCATACCAGGGGCAGATCCAGGGGGGGCAACGGGGCAATTGCCCCCTCCGAGAATTCGGGTGAGTGAGTGGGCCGGGAGGCGTCGCCGCGGGTGAGAGAGCCGGTGGGCGGCTCTGCGGCTGAGAGCACGGGCGGCTCCGTTGGTGAGAGACAGTGACAGACAGGTGAACAGCTGTGTGGCTCGGTGACAGCGTGTGACTGTGAGCGGGCTGCTGGCCAATCAGGGAGCCAGCGGGCAGGGGAGCAGAGAGATGACCTCATCTCTCACCACCTGGCACCCGCCCTGCTTCCCTGCAGTTCCACTCTCGCTGTGCAGAGTGCAGGCAGCCGCGGCAGCAGAGAGATTACATCACCTCTCTGCTGCTTGACTGGTAATCTGCTGCCTGACCCTGGGACACAGCAAGAGACAATTATAGCAGGCAAGTGACAATCCGCATTGTGTGGCATGGCACGTGGCAAGTGACAATCTGCAATGTGTGGCATAGGATGTGGCAAGTGACAATCCGCAACGTGTGGCAAGTGACAATCTGCAACGTGTGGCAAGGGATGTGGCAAGTGACAATCTGCATCTGGTGACAGGCGACGTGGCAGGTGACAATCCGCAACGTGTGGCATGGGACGTGGCAAGTGACGTGGCAAGTGACAATCTGCAATGTGTGGCAAGAAATGTGGCAAGTGACAATCTGCATCTGGTAACAGGTGACGTGGCAAGTGACAATCTGCAACGTGTGGCATAGGACGTGGCAAGTGACAATCTGCAACATGTGGCAAGTGACAATCTGCAATGTGTGGCAAGGGACGTGGCAAGTGACGTGGCAAGTGACAATCTGCAACGTGTGGCATGGGACATGGCAAGTGACGTGGCAAGTGACAATCTGCAACGTGTGGCAAGGGACGTGGCAAGTGACAATCTGCATCTGGTGATAGGTAACGTGGCAAGTGACAATCTGCATCTGGTGACAGGCAACGTGGCAAGTGACAATCCGCAATGTGTGGCAGGTGACAGTGGCAAGTGACACGCTCGGGGCTCCCACTGATTCTGCATTATGGTGAGTTGAACCATTTCATTTTTTATAACAATGTAATAATGCGCTTCAATCATCCTGACACCATAACAACCATGGTGCCATGATGATTGAAGCGCAGTGCCCCTCCCGAGACTTTGATAAAGTGACGTGACAGTCACGCAACGCGTCAGGGAGAAGAGAGGCGGGCTAGTCGGCTGCTGTCTCTCCTATCACGGCCGGGATCGGTGAGTTAGTGAGCCGGTTTGAAAGTTTTCACTGATATTGGATTTTTTAAATGTAAGTGGGCAATTATGCAATAAAAGTTGGTGATTTTATATTCTTCACTATGGAATCCTTCTCCTTACTTTTGAGCTAACCCCATTTGGACCACTTGGAAGCACCGAGATCGGGAGGTTGCTTCATCATCTGCCATAAGGCTGGTATCGCTCTGCCGTGAGCTGACTTCGTTTTAAACCACCTGGAAGCACAGAGATCGTGAGGCTGCTATAAGGCTGTTATCGTTCAGCCGGGAGGTGAGAGGCTGGGGGAACCATTATCTCTATACACCTTTTGGTTTATCACTGGGGATTTGTGGAAGATATTTGCAATTTGTCACGAAGGAGATTTGAATGGGATTTTTTCAACGCTTTATTTGAATATATATGGGACTTTTGTTGTCTGCTTTTTTCAAAATATTTTTTAATTCACCTTGGGAGTCACAGTATTTATTTATTACACTTTGTGTATCAATTTGTGTTGGACACTCTTCTCCTACACCGTTTGGTGCGCTTCACTTTACTCTTAAACACTCAATTAGGTATTCTTTGGATGTTACACTGATTGTTTTTAGTAGTTCATTATCTATTTAATACGTACTTTTAGATTTGAAACATTTGTTGCAGTTTGGATGTTTCGGTATTTCACTTGACATTTTTTTTCGTTTTATATAATTTTTGGATGCTGCACTGAATGTTATCTGCACATAATTTGTAAACTTATTTATTAGAGTGGTGGAATTTGAAGAATTCATTGTTGTTGAAGTGTACGGATCTAATTAATTTCACACTCACGGGCTGGTTATATTGTTTTTGATGTTATTAGGGATTTTATATAGAAACGGCTATTAATTATTTGGATCCCAGTTATTTAGTTCACAATTATCCTCACTCTTTGATGCAACATTGGTTTGGCGTGATCCTTGGTTGCACAAAAGTAGTGGAAAATCAATTGATATGAACCTGACCTTTACCTGGAGCTTTATCTCCTGGTTTGGTTATTAGTTTCATGTTACATTTAATTACTTTCTTTTGAGTCATTTGTAAGCATTAACGCATCACTTATCCCTCCACCTTTATACCTGGGATTTATATTTATTTTTATTTGTATCTTCTTGGTAGGATAGTTTTGTATATTCTTTGGCGTCCCAGTGTTTTGCCTATCTAGTAAAGCGCCGCAGATTTATCTTTTTAATCATTTGTTTTTTGGTGTGTGAACACTATTATTTGTGGCAGCTACTTTTTCCTACTTTGCTGAGTCTGATTTTGTATATTTTTAGTGGATACATTAATCTTTATTTTTTAATTATTTATTCGTTTTTATTTGGAGTGCGCACAAGTATCCATTACTCTTCATATCTTTTTGCCTGACTGCTTGCATAGCCCCTTGCTTATGAAGCACCACTGGTTCAGAGGATAAATCTGCAGAAGAGCCCAGAGAGGAAGAAGAAGAGGAGGGGGTGGAGGGGAGAGCTGTGGCAGAATCACCACTAGCATTTTGGATTCGTGGTGGCAGAACAAGCTCCAACAATACTGAACCCTGTCCTGCATCCTTCCCAGCTGTTAGCAGAGGACCATGAGTCAGCGGTAATATGCGGAGGGATGTTGCTAGTTAATTGAGAGACTTTTCAACTCATCTGTGTGTCTCTGCTACATTGTCTGCGATCTATTGGCATTTGCACTCTGAGCTTCAAATCCATTTTTCTGTTTCAGAGGAAGGAAGGGATTGGAATTATTTATCCATATATGACCTGTTTTTCTATGAGACTATGTAGTTATCTATGATTGCAGGGTGACATCCTTTTACAACCTTTATTCTATGGGACGGTCCGCAATACATAGGCTCCAACTGCAGGTCTGGTCTATGTCTATCATAGTAGCAAGATTTGGGAGTGAAACAAATTCAATTAGTATCCCGGCTTGCACCAGTAGTCGGCTTGTGGACAGCAAGGAATGTATAGCTATGCATGACAAGGCTACCAATTATTAATTGCCAGACAACTCTACTGGAAAGCCACGGGATATCTTGTATGAATATTTTTTCAAACCTAATGTCCATTAGTTCCCCTTTTGAGAGTGGTACCTGGACTGTGGAGTTTATGGGGGGCTATTTGAGCATAGTGGTTTTTATTGACTTTTATGTCTTTTTGTGTTACAGCTGTAGTTTGTTCATTGATAGATGTGAGAGCGTGGTACACTAGAGGGGGTGCGCGGTCTGTACCACCTCTGGTGAACCTAACGCCTTTTATCTATTTTTGTTTCATCAATAAAGTCTTACAATTTTTGCTAATAGACTGTAGCTGACCCTCCTATTTTTTACCTTTCGGGTGACATCCCTTTGACCCCATCATTTAGTTCCAGCGGTAATATGCACCTTACTGCTGATGCCCTGTCCAACAAAGCCAAAACATTGCCTTCCACATGCTGGTAGAGAGCTGGAATGGCCTTCCGTGAAAAGAAATGGTGTTTTGGAACCTGCCACTGAGGTGCCGCACATTCCACAAATTCACAAAAGGGGGCAGAGTCTACCAGCTGAAAAGGCAGCAGTTGCAGTGCTAGCAATTTGGCCAAGTTAGCATTCAGACGCTGAGCATGTGGATGGCTGGGACCGAATTTCTTTTTACGGTTCCCCAACTGGGGTAGGGAAATTTGTCTGCTAAAATCAGATGGTGGTGTACTGATAGCAGATTTGCTGCAAGTACTTGGGACACCTATTGCTATACCTTCATTCCTCTCAATGCAGGTTTTTGAGGGGACTGGAGGTATAGTAGGGTTGGAGATCCCAGATGAGGAGCAAGTAGAAGTCCGCCTTTTTCTTTAATGTGGGTCTTTCAAGTGCTGTTGCCTATGGACTGCATGGGAGGTCGTCATATGTCTGGTCAAGCATGTGGTGCCCAAACGGCTGCTGTTCTGGCCACTCTTGATACGCTACAGACATAGGTTGCAAACAGCAACGGTGCAATCTGCCGCATACGTTTTGAAAAAGGCCCACACCAAGGAACTTTTCAAAATCAGCGGGGAGTCAGCAGCACCCTGCACCTGCAGAGCTCTGCAGTGTGATGCAATAGGGTGGCTGCCCTTAAGCTGCCCCCTAGAGGACATCCTGCCTCCTTGGAGTTGTGCCTCCTCCTCTCTTCTATCAGGCACCCAAGTAGAGTCAGTGACCTCATCATCTCCTACCTCCTCGTCACTGGAGCAAACTTGGCAGTATGCTGCAGCTGGGGGAACACGACTGCCAGTTTTTTTATCCTTCTTGGGCACCCCCTCTCTCTAGGCTCACGTTACTCCCTTCCTCAACCCGGGAACCAACATCGGAGCCTTCAAATCGTTGCGCATCCTCCAGCAGCATGTATCTGACACTGTGGTCAAATAGTTCTAGGGACTTCTCCGTGCATGATGGTGGGGCTAACGAAGGAGTGACTGTGGACAAGGAGCCGGTGGAATAGGCAGCTTTGGCAGCTGCATTGGAAGGCAAACTACTCTGAGCCTGGGTGACAGAGGATGAGGAGGATGAGGACGGCTTTGTTATCCACTCCACCAACCCTTCTGCATGTTCTGGCTCAATAACACGGCCAGCAGCAGAAAAAAAGGACAAGCGTGCCCCACGGTCACCTGCAGAGGATGCACCATGTCCACGACCAGCACTGTTGACTGTAGACACAGAGCCTGCTTGCCCTCTTTTAGTGGCCCGTGAGCTTCTGCCTCTCCTTGTGGCCTTCTGGACATGATGTATATTTTGTTTTGCAACACCACACTACACTGTATTAGATACTGTGTACACCACCAGAAGTGTAATAGCAACTGTACTATGGCTGCACTGTATTGTGTACTGTGTACACCACCAGAAAAGTAGTAGCAACTACTGTACTACGGCTGCACTGTATTGTGTACTGTGTATACCACCAGAAAAGTAGTAGCAACTACTGTACTACGGCTGCACTGTATTGTGTACTGTGCACACCACCAGAAAAGTAATAGAACAGTACACCACAGAATGCACTGTAGATATAGGCTACACTGGATGCAGAGTTTATATATATATATATATATATATATATATATATATATATATATACTAGACTGACTTATGTATATCAAATACACTGCCACTAACTTAATAACCTGCCTGCTTAAACTAAATCAAGCTATCTCTCCATCCACACCAACAACACTACACAAGGGGGGCGTGGTCTTAGTCCCCCTGAGCCATGATTGGACAAAGGCACCCTGCCTTTGGCCAATTATGGCTCTCTTAGCAGAGGGCGCTGGGATTGGTTAAAGCATGCAGGTCAGGTACATGCTTTGGACAATCATCATAAAGCAATGTCCTGTGGTCTCGCAGTGCATTATGGGGCGTTCTGCGGCTCTCGAATTTCCCCATAATGGTCGCTGTTCTGCGAACGGGCGAACACCCGATGTTCGACTAGAACATCGAGTGCATCCCTATTCAAAACACACAAATGTTTTTTCTGCAGGGAGGAATGTGGGCGGCTATGCGTCTGTTTTGGGGAGTCGCACCAATGAGGGTGGAGGGAATTTTGTTAATACTAATGGTCACAATTTGGGGAGGTTTGGTGGTGGGATGGTTGGTGGGTACAGGAGGAAGAATGTTGTGCAGTTGAAGTGGGAGGGGGAGGGGACCCCACCAGTAAGGGGGAGGGCGGCTGAGCTGGTTTTGGAAATGGGGTTTAAAGCCTTGGATGTATTTGCTTTAATTTGTCCAGTGGGGAGTTATGCATATGATTTGTCATTTGTAAAACCTTAAGGTTTGGATCTATTTTGGGAAAGATATAGGAGGTGCAGGGGCCTTTGGCAGTGGAGTGGTTTGGTGCCAAAGGTGGTTTTGAGGCAGCCTTTGATCAAATTTGTGACAATCCCGGTGCGTAACAAATCCATACCAGAAGCTGATTTGATAGTATGGCTACGCCGATATGGCAAGGTCCTTACTCCACTGCGGAAGGTCCTTGATCAGCATGGGATATGGACAGGGGCCTAGACAGTGTCACTAAAATTGGGGGTGCTGGGCAATGTAGTTCAACACCTGCCCTGCTCAGCTTTTCTGGGAAAGGATAGGCTGACCATTTTCTACCAGGGTCAGCTTAAAGTTTGTAATAAATGTGGAGAGAAAGGTCATTTTGCATCAACCTGTACCCGCAAGAAGTGCTCACTATGCCAGGATTTGGACCATTTGGCCAAAGATTGTACCGAGATTCGGTGGAATTTGTGCCAGAAGCTCGGTCATGCTTATAGTCAGTGCCCGGAGGCATTACATAGCTTGCCAGAATTGGAGGCTCAGCTGCAGAGGCTCGATAAAGAGGATGAGGCCGCTAAAGTTAGGGAGGAAACCTTTGTTGCCCCTCCTGTGTCTGTTACATCTGTTGTTTCGGATTCTGTTTCTCCTTGTGATGTGGTCCCTGAGTCTGTCCCCCATGTGGTGGTTCCTAATCCTTCTGTACGTGGATCCTCCAGACTAGCAAAAGCTGCTGGGGGGGCAGGTTTAGCGGATCTTCCCACTCAGCCCCCAGTCCCTGTCCCTCAACAGCACAAACGTGGTCAGGAGAGTGTGGGGGTGCTGGATGGGGGAGGGGCTGAGGGAAGGGTGTCCATACCCCATGTCTCACTGTCTGTTGGGGGGATTCAGATGATGAGGGGTGGGAGAAGTTTAAGAGGAAGAAAAGGAAGAAGAGGAAGACAAGTAAAGTAGTAATTTCTTCCTCCTCAGAGTCAGACGCAGGAGGAGTTTCTCTAGGCAACACTTTTTCAGTTTTGTCAGGTGATGAGATGTCTGATATATCTATCTCTTTATCATCTATGGATGAGGGGGAATCACGTAGTCTAAAGAGAGCTGTTTCAGGTGATGAGAGTGTGGTAGAGGTTTGGAGAGTATATGTTAATTACAGTGTAAATCATATTCATGTGTGACAGCTTGAGAAAAACATATCTACCTAACGGATCAATACAGGTGTCAAGGACATCTGGGGTGAATGAGGCTTGAAAGGCAATAGAAACCCCTTTAGATTTTGCTGAGGGGTTGGTACTGTGAAACCAGATGGGATATTGTTTGTGGAGAAGTTGTGGAATCGTGTCAGACCTAAAGTGAGTTTCCTGCAGAAGAAGGATTTGGGTACGTAGTTTATGAATGTCCCTTACATTGGTGATCAGTGGGAAGAATGTTCCTTACATTGGTGGTCAGTGAGAATAATGTTCCTTACATTGGTGATCAGTGAGAAGAATGTTCCTTACATTGGTGGTTAGTGGAAAGAATGTTCCCTACATTGGTGATCAGAGGGAAGAATGTTCCTTACATTGGTGATCAGTGAGAAGAATGTTCCTTACATTGGTGATCAGTGGGAAGAATGTTCCTTACATTGGTGATCAGTGGGAAGAATGTCCCTTACATTGGTGATCAGTGGGAAGAATGTTCCTTACATTGGTGATCAGTGGGAAGAATGTCCCTTACATTGGTGATCAGTGGGAAGAATGTTCCTTACATTGGTGATCAGTGGGAAGAATGTCCCTTACATTGGTGATCAGTGGGAAGAATGTCCCTTACATTGGTGATTAGTGGGAAGAATGTTCCTTACATTGGTGATCAGTGAGAAGAATGTTCCTTACATTGGTGATCAGTGGGAAGAATGCCCCTTACATTGGTGATCAGTGAGAAGAATGCTCCTTATATTGGTGGTTAGTGGGAAGAATGTTCCTTACATTGGTCATCAGTGGGAAGAATGTTCCTTACATTGGTGATAAGTGAGAAGAATGTTCCTTACATTGGTGATCAGTGGGAAGAATGTCTCTTTCATTGGTGATCAGTGAGACGAATGTTCCTTACATTGGTGATAAGTGAGAAGAACGTTCCTTACATTGGTGATCAGTGTGAAGAATGCTCCTTACATTGGTGATCAGTGAGAAGAATGCTCCTTACATTGGTGATAAGTGAGAAGAATGTTCCTTACATTGGTGATCAGTGTGAAGAATGCTCCTTACATTGGTGATCAGTGAGAAGAATGCTCCTTACATTGGTGGTTAGTGGGAAGAATGTTCCTTACATTGGTGATCAGTGTGAAGAATGTTCCTTACATTGGTGATCAGTGGGAAGAATGTTCCTTACATTGGTGATCAGTGGCAAGAATGCTCCTTACATTGGTGATCAGTGAGAAGAATGCTCCTTACATTGGTGGTTAGTGGGAAGAATGCTCCTTACATTGGTGATCAGTATGAAGAATGTTCCTTACATTGGTGATCAGTGGGAAGAATGCTCCTTACATTGGTGATCAGTGGGAAGAATGTTCCTTACATTGGTGATCAGTGAGAAGAATGTTCCTTACATTGGTGATCAGTGAGAAGAATGTTCCTTACATTGGTGATCAGTGGGAAGAATGTTCCTTACATTGGTGATCAGTGGGAAGAATGTCCCTTACATTGGTGATCAGTGAGAAGAATGTTCCTTACATTGGTGATCAGTGAGAAGAATGTTCCTTACATTGGTGATCAGTGAGAAGAATGCTCCTTACATTGGTGATCAGTGAGAAGAATGTTCCTTACATTGGTGATCAGTGGGAAGAATGCTCCTTACATTGGTGATCAGTGAGAAGAATGTTCCTTACATTGGTGATCAGTGAGAAGAATGTTCCTTACATTGGTGATCAGTGGGAAGGAGGGGGAGGACACACCCGAGGAGCTCTCTAAGAACCAGCCTTTTTTCAAGCCTGGGCCTTGCCTGTTAGCTTGGCCCAGGAATAATGCCTGATCCTGGGGGAGGCCCAGGGAGGGATCCCCCTGATGACACGGGGCCTAGTGAGGAGGAGGAGGTGGTGGAGGATCTGACTGTGGGTCCAGGCCCTGGTGAGAATGTGGATGTCTACAGACAGAAGATCATTGATCGCTTTCGAGCAATTGGAAGAGCTGAGGAGAAACTGAAATGTTTAAAAGCTGAACATAAAAACTTCAGGACCAAGTATTTCCAGGCCTGGAGTAAGAATCGTTTGGCCATGAAGCCAGAGTTACAGCAGATGGAAGAGATGGTAAAGAAACAATCTTTATTTTTGGAGAAATTGAAACATAAAAGTGGAGCTTTTGCAGAAAAGTTTAAAAATGACAGAAGATTTGCCAGCCAGTCATCAGTGAGTTCTGTGGATCAGCAGCCGCAGGTAACAGACAACCCGGCTTCATCTGCCTCTGCACCTCTCCCCCCATGTCAGGCTGGGGAATCGCCAGCGGCAACCAGCCAGGGGGTTGAGAATGAATATGGCACCCTAAAGTTCATCCAACAGATGGAGTCACCCCTAAGGGCAGACAGGTCTGTTGGTGAAGTCCCAGAGGATGAGCAGAGGGGTTACAGACCGGCAGAGCCAGCACTGGTGGAAAAATCCCAGTGCACCATGCTGCCTCCTTCCAACATGTCTGCCCCACCGGCTGTGGTGGATGGTGTCCCGGCTGTGGTGGATGGTGTCCCGGCTGTGGTGGATGGTGTCCCGGCTGTGGTGGATGATGTCCCGGCTGAGGAACAGGAAGGGAAGAAGCTCTGCAAACCGCTGCCTGTTGGAGTCTCTGATGTGGAGAAACCTTCTGCAGACATGGAGGGAAAACCCCTGGCAGAGGTGTCATTAGCTCACCAGAGCAATGTGGAGGGATCTGCATCAAACACCCCGGACATGGATTTTGCTGCTAATGCTGAGACCTGTAGTTCTACAAGCAAGATGGCTGCCAGCTCTAAAGAGCCTGTTTCACCTTCACCTGGGCTGATTGATGCAGGTGGGGGAGGGGATCAGCATAGTGCAGCATGTGAAGTGGAGACAGCCATGGAAGTCTCCTGCAATGTTTCACCTGTTGCTGTATTAGAAGAACCTTCACTCTGCTCAGCTGATAGTCCTGTCCTGATGGAGGAGAAGAGTCTGCCTGGAGGTGATGTGTGTATGGGGACAGCAGTGAGTGAGGACACAGCAGGAATTATAAATGTGACTGAAAATAATGACAGCAATATTACTGATAAAGCAAAGGATGTGTTGGTGGTGGGTGGTGGTGGTGAAGGGGTTAATGTGGCTGCTATAGGTAAAAATGACATTTCTTCTGCTCAGCAGGGGAAAGATTCTTCAGGTGTGCAATCTAATCTCAAATCTGTGCAATCGTTATCTGCCAAAGTTGTTTTAGATGTTTCTAATCGCACAGATGGATCTTCTGCAAGGAGGAATATGGGGAGTTATGCGTCTGTTCTGGGGAGTCGCACAAAGGAGGGTGGAGGGAATTTTGTAAATACTAGTCACAATTTGGGGAGGCTTGGTGGTGGTATGGTTGGTGGGTACAGGAGAAGGAATGTGGTTCAATTGAAGTGGGAGGGGGAGGGGACCCCACCAGTAAGGGGGAGGGTGGCTGAGTTGGTTCTGGAAATGGGGTTTAAAGCATTGGATATATTTGCTTTGATTTGCCCAGTGGGGAGTTATGAATTTGATTTGTCCTTTGTAAAGCCTGAGGGTCTGGATTTATTTTGGGAGTGATATAGGAGGTGCAAGGGCCTTCCGCAGTGGAGTGGTTTGGTGCCAAAGGTGATTTCCAGGCAGCCTCTGATAAAGTCGGTGACGATCTTGGTGCGTAACGAATCCATACCAGAGGCTGATTTGATAGTATGGCTACGCCGATATGGTGAGGTCCTCGCTCCACTGCGGAAGGTCCTTGATGAGCATGGGATATGGACAGGGGCCTGGACAGTGTCACTAAAATTGGGCATGCTGGGCAATGTAGTTCAACACCTTCCCTGTTCAGCTTTTCTGGGGAGGGATAGGCTGACCATTTTCTACCAGGGTCAGCCTAAGGTCTGTAATAAATGTGGTGACAAAGGCCATTTTGCATCCACCTGTACCAGTAAGAAATGCTCACTATGCCAGGATTTGGGCCATTTGGCCAAAGATTGTACCGAAATTCGGTGTAATTTGTGCCAGAAGCTCGGTCATCCTTATAGCCAGTGCCCGGAGGCACTACATAACTTGCCAGGATTGGCGGCTGAGCTACAGAGGCTTGACAAAGAGGATGAGGCCGCTAAAGTTAGGGAGGAAACTGTTATTGCCCCTCCTGTTTCTGTTACATCTGTTCCAGATTCTGTTTCCCCTAGTGATGTGGTCTCTGAGTCTGTCCCTCCTGTGTCTGTTACATCTGTTGTTTTGGATTCTGTTTCCCCCAGTAATGAGGTCCCTGAGTCTGTCCCCCATGTGGTGGTCCCTAATCCTACTGTACGTAGATCCTCCAGGCTAGCAGAAGCTGCTGGGGGGGCAGGTTTAGCGGATCTTCCATCTCAGCCTCCAGTCCCTGTCCCTCGGCAGCGTAAACGTGGTCAGGGGAGTGTGAGAGTGTTGGATGGGGGAGGGGTTGAGGGAAAGGTGTCCATATCCCATGTCTCACCCTCTGTTGAGGGGGATTCGGATGATGAGGGGTGGGAGAAGTTTAGGAGGAAGAAAAAGAAGAAGAGGAAGACGAGTAAAGTGGTCATTTCTTCCTCAGGGTCGGACCCAGGAGGGGTTCCTCTTGGTAATACCTTTTCAGTTTTGTCGGGTGATGAGATGTCTGATATATCTTTCTCTTTATCATCCATGGATGAGGGGGAGTCAGTCACGTAGTCTGAAGAGAGCTGTTTCGGGTGATGAGAGTGTGGCAAAGGTTAAGAAACAACTACCCCAATCATCCTGATGGCAGTTCCCACTCCGATAAAGGTGGCGACCATTAATGTCGCCAGCATTAAATCTGCAAGAGCTCGTGATATTGCCTTATTTTTGCTCAGCGAGTTTGATGCCGAGATTTTATTTTTGCAAGAGACCTGGCTCAATACTTTGGCCGATGTCCATCTAGCAAAACAGGAGTGGAGATGCGGTCCCTCCTTTTGGTCTCTTGCGGCTGAGCCCTGCAGCGGAGTTGCGGTCCTATTTAAAACCGATATGGTAACGTGCCGGCGGGTAATTTGAGGTAGAAATGGGGAGATGCATGGTCTTAGACGTCTCTGTTAGGGGGCAGGACCTGCGCCTGATCAATATCTATGGACCGCAGTCAAAATGGGGCAGGAAATGCCTCCTCACAGAGATCAAGCCCTTCCTTTTTACGTCCCAGCAGGTTGTCTTTGGAGGTGATTTTAACACCATAATTAGGCCTGAAGACAGGAGAGGCTCCATAGACAGGCTGGGTTACGATAGCGTTTTTCTTAGAGATATGGTGAGACAAGCAGGCCTGGTAGATGTGCATATAAAGCACTGCCCTGGCAGCACGGGATTCACATTTCAGAGAGGGAATAGTCAGAGTAGGATAGATAGGTTTTTTTTTAAAGGAGAACTCTGCTTTCTCGGCTCCTGAGTTGAGGGCGGTGGAGTTCTCTGACCACTGTATGCTGTCTGTGACTCTGAATGCCTCGGATGCTCCACCCAGGGGAAGGGGTACCTGGAAACTGAATTGGACTCTCCTGGAAGATGTAGAGGTAAGACAATCCTTTGAGGATTTTTTTCAGGCACAGGTTTCTATTCTGGACTTTTGCAGCAGTAAGTCAGAGTGGTGGGAGCTTGTGAAACAAAGGACAATTGGACTTTTCAAGGCCATAAGTAAGAAGAAGCAGCTTGGTATGTACATTGCCTACCAGCATTTGCGGAGGAAGCTTGATCGTCTTGTCTCGTATAGAGGAGATCCAGGGGAGATCTCTGAGGTGAAGTTTCTTCTTAGGAAGTGTCAATACGACCGGCATGCCTCCTTGGTTCTGGAGAGGGAATATGGAAAATATCACTCGCCTGATCCTTACCAGAACTGTAAGCAAGGCATAGCAGTTAAGACGGTCATAGGCCTGAGGGATAGTACGGGTTCCCTGGTGAAGTCCAGATCAGGGATCCTGGAGATCTTCAGGTCATATTACGCAGACCTTCTGGGAAGAAAGGACCTTTGTCGGGACAGGATGGAAAGCTTTCTGGATTCTACTCCAGGATTGGGAAATGGTACATTGCCTTTGATGGATTTGACAGAACCAATTTCAGTGGATGAAGTAGTTCATGCTATAGAGAAGCTGGCTACCAAAAAATCGCCTGGGCCTGATGGGTTGACAGCTGAATTCTACAAGTGTTTTAAGTCCATTCTGGCTCCCTTTTTAGCAGAGGTTTATAACAGCTGTCTAGAAGAGGGTTCGCTCCCTCCCTCCATGAGGCAATCCGCTGTGATTCTTCTGTCAAAAGGTAAAGACCCCTCAATGATTGAAAACTGGCGCCCCATCAGTCTTCTCAATGTTGATAGAAAGATCCTGGCGAAGATTCTTTTTTGGCGCTTGTCGTCAGTAGCAGGCGATTTGTTGTCCAGTCATCAGCACTGCTCGGTCCAAGGTAGAAGTACCTTTTCAGCGGTTTTAGCTGTCCGGGAGGCTTTGGAACGATGCAGGGCTGCTGGATGGAGAAAGTACTTGCTGGCATTGGATCAGGCGAAGGCTTTTGATAGAGTCAATCACGAGTACCTGTATTTGCTACTTGGTAGATACGGCCTGCAGGGGAGGTTTATAGATTGGCTGAAGACATTATATAGAGGGGCTGAGAGCTTCCCACTGGTTAATGGTTGGGTTGGACGGCCTTTTGAGGTTGGCTCTGGTGTGCGCCAGGGATGTCCTCTGAGCCCCTTGTTATATGTATTCGCAATCGACCCCTTCATAAGAAGGCTAGAGAGTGGATCTTTGTGCGGGGTGCCTTTGGGCATTGCTGGTGTGCCGTCTCTGAAGGTCGTGGCCTATGCCGATGATGTGTCTGTTATTGTCTCTGGGACGGAGGAGGCGCAAGAGGTGGTCTCTATGATAGAGCAGTACACGGAGCCTTCTGGTTCTAAAGTCAACCATGGAAAGAGTGAAGTTTTCTGGATGGGTGAGGAGGGTGAAAGCTTCGAACTTCTGGATGCCTTCCCAGAGCCCCAGCAGGAAATTAAAGTGTTGGGCATCAAATTTGGTCCTGGTGACTATGGTCATCGAAATTGGGAAAGCAGGTTGGTGTGTGCCAATGCCAAAGTAGCAAGCTGGAAGAAATGGAAGCTTTCCTTGAGGGAGAGGGTTGACTTGATCAAAACATACCTGGTCCCAATCTTTTTATATGTCAGCTTCGTCTGTATCTTGCCAGCATCTCTCTATGCAAGGGTGTACAGCTGTTTTTTCCAACTGTTATGGGGAAGTAGGCTGAACCTGATCAAACGCAATGTAACTTACCTGTCTAGGCGGGAGGGTGGCCTAGGAATGGTCAACCCAATAGTTTTCTTTTCTCTGCTCTTTTTAAAGTACAATCTTGGTAACATGCTAGCAGAGAACCCGCCGGGATGGGTGGGCATTTTTCAATCTTGTTTTAGGCCTTTTCTGCGATGCTGGGAAGATGGCGGGCCAGTGAAAAGTCTGAGAGTCCAACATGGCAAGCTCCCGGCTTATGTTGCCCCGTGTCTGAAAATACTTTGGCAGTGGCAGGTGACAGTGGAGGATATCAAGTCCCTCCCCAGGAAGCTTCTGGAGAAGAGGATTTTGAGCTCTGCTTTCAGTGTGTCACTGGCCTTAAGGGATTGCCCAGGCTCTGTAATGAGGGAGGGGTTGCGTTTAATCAATTTAGAAAGAATCCCCTTGAAGTTTAGGGATCAGGCCTGGCTCGCTTTCCATGGAAGGCTCTATGTCAGAGGGAACTTGAAGCATCGCCCTGTGGATGATCGGGATTGTCCTAGAGCGGAGTGTGTTGGTAAAGTGGAGTCTATGGACCACTTTTTGCTGCAGTGTCCCTTTAACATAGAGGTGTATAAAAGGGTGGGGAGGGCTCTAGGCATCCCCTTTTTCTATCGCATGGGTTATGCGGAGTGGGTGTACGGGGCATTCCCGACTCGCTGGGATTTTGATTTGGATACACTGTTTTTAGTTAGTATAGTTGTCCGTTACTTCACATGGAATGCACGGTGCCAGATTACCCTGCGGAAAAAAGTCCTCTCTGTTGAGGTGGTGGTGCATGATATTCTGGGTGAGGTTGGGAAAATTCGGGGTCTTGAGAAAGGCAGGGAGCCTCGGGCGGTCTGGAAAAGGGCGTGGAGGAATATCAGACCTGCCTTTGGTGAACTGCCCATCTCTGGGTGAGGAGCTCTTTTCTTTCTCTGTTTCTTTCACTCCCTTAGCTTTTGTTGGTTAGTATCTTCTTTTTGAAGAAGGGCTGCATGCATAATCAGTGCGGGTTTGTTTCTTGACCTCACAGGTTTGATGTCTGGTGTATTGGTGTGAGTTGTAGTGAGATTATCCCCAATAATGACATGTTCATGATGAGTTTTGTTTTTGCTGTAAAGTCATTTTTTGTTTGAGAGCAGATTTGCTATATTTATTTTCATTTATGTAAATATGTATATATTTATGTATATTATATATAGTGATTTTATGCTTATTGATTGCAAGACTTTTAATAAAGAAAAATTGGGAAGAATGCTCCTTACATTGGTGATCAGTGTGAAGAATGTTCCTTACATTGGTGATCAGTGAGAAGAATGTTCCTTACATTGGTGATCAGTGAGAAGAATGTTCCTTACATTGGTGATCAGTGTGAAGAATGTTCCTTACATTGGTGATCAGTGGGAAGAATGTTCCTTACATTGGTGATCAGTGAGAAGAATGTTCCTTACATTGGTGATCAGTGGGAAGAATGTTCCTTACATTGGTGATCAGTGGGAAGAATGTTCCTTACATTGGTGATCAGTGAGAAGAATGTTCCTTACATTGGTGATCAGTGGGAAGAATGTTCCTTACATTGGTGATCAGTGAGAAGAATGTTCCTTACATTGGTGATCAGTGGGAAGAATGTTCCTTACATTGGTGATCAGTGGGAAGAATGTTCCTTACATTGGTGATCAGTGAGAAGAATGTTCCTTACATTGGTGATCAGTGGGAAGAATGTCCCTTACAATGGTGATCAGTGGGAAGAATGTCCCTTACATTGTTGGTCAGTGAGAAGAATGTTCCTTACATTGGTGATCAGTGGGAAGAATGCTCCTTACATTGGTGATCAGTGGGAAGAATGTCCCTTACATTGGTGATCAGTGGGAAGAATGTTCCTTACATTGGTGATCAGTGGGAAGAATGTCCCTTACATTGGTGATCATGAGAAGAATGTTCCTTACATTGGTGATCAGTGAGAAGAATGTCCCTTACATTGGTGATCAGTGAGAAGAATGTCCCTTATATTGGTGATCAGTGGGAAGAATGTCCCTTACATTGGTGATCAGTGGGAAGAATGTCCCTTACATTGGTGATCAGTGAGAAGAATGTTCCTTACATTGGTGATCAGTGAGAAGAATGTCCCTTACATTGGTGATCAGTGGGAAGAATGTCCCTTACAATGGTGATCAGTGGGAAGAATGTCCCTTACATTGTTGGTCAGTGAGAAGAATGTTCCTTACATTGGTGATCAGTGAGAAGAATGTCCCTTACATTGGTGATCAGTGGGAAGAATGTCCCTTACATTGGTGATCAGTGGGAAGAATGTCCCTTACAATGGTGATCAGTGGGAAGAATGTTCATTACATTGGTGATCAGTGGGAAGAATGTTCCTTACATTGGTGATCAGTGGGAAGAATGTTCCTTACATTGGTGATCAGTGGCAAGAATGCTCCTTACATTGGTGATCAGTGGCAAGAATGCTCCTTACATTGGTGATCAGTGGCAAGAATGCTCCTTACATTGGTGATCAGTGGCAAGAATGTTGCTTACATTGGTGACCAGTGGGAAGAATGCTCCTTACATTGGTGATCAGTGGGAAGAATGTTTCTTACATTGGTGATCAGTGGGAAGAATGTTCCTTACATTGGTGATCAGTGAGAAGAATGTTCCTTACATTGGTGATCAGTGAGAAGAATGTTCCTTACATTGGTGATCAGTGGGAAGAATGTTCCTTACATTGGTGATCAGTGGGAAGAATGTTCCTTACATTGGTGATCAGTGGGAAGAATGTTCCTTACATTGGTGATCAGTGGGAAGAATGTTCCTTACATTGGTGATCAGTGGGAAGAATGTTCCTTACATTGGTGATCAGTGGGAAGAATGCTCCTTACATTGGTGATCACTGTAGGGATAAGCCGAACACCCCCCGGTTCGGTTCACACCAGAACCTGCCAATGGACCGAAAATTTGCACAAACATTAGAACCCCATTGACGTCTATGGGACTCGAATGTTCGAAATCAAAAGTGCTCATTTTAAAGGCTAATTTGCATGGTATTGTCCTAAAAAGAGTTTGGGGACCCGGGTCCTGCCCCAGGGGACATATATCAATGCAAAAAAAACTTTTTAAAACGGCTGTTTTTTCGGGAGCAGTGATTTTAATGATGCTTAAAGTAAAAAAAAAGTGAAATATTCTTTTAAATATCTTACCGGGGGGGTGTCTATAATATTCCTGTAAAGTGGCGCGTGTTTCCCGTGCTTAGAACAGTCCCTGCACAAAATGTCATTTTTAAAGGAAAAAAAGTCTTTTAAAACTGCTTGTGGCTTTAATGTAATGTCGGGTCCTGGCAATATGGATGAAAATCAGTGAGACAAATGGCATGGGTACCCCCCAGTCCATTACCAGGCCCTTTGGGTCTTGTATGGATATTAAAAATTAAAATAAGGAAAGGTGTGGGGCCACCAGGCCCTATATACTCTGAACAGCAGTATACAGGCAGTGCAAACAAGACAGGGACTGTAGGTTTGTTGTTAAGTAGAATCTGTTTGTAATTTTGAACGGGTACATTTTTAACGTGTTTAGCTCCAGCCAAAAAATCTTTTTTAAGTTTTTGGAAAACATAGGGAAGGGTTATCACCCCTGTGACATTTGTTTTCCTGTCTGTCCTCCTCTTCAGAAGATTTCACCTCACTTTTTGTCCCAATGTAAAATGTTTTTTGAAAATTTGGGTTTT
This sequence comes from Aquarana catesbeiana, assembly GCF_042186555.1. Taxonomy (NCBI): domain Eukaryota; kingdom Metazoa; phylum Chordata; class Amphibia; order Anura; family Ranidae; genus Aquarana; species Aquarana catesbeiana. Next base: position 647,301,430 of record NC_133328.1, on the reverse strand, counting down.
TTTGTGGAACGGAGAAGGAGAAAGGAGAAATGTTTTTCCCATATTAACTCTTACAGGAAAGAATTTCCCTTCCTAGGGGTAGATTTCATCTCACTTCCTGTTGTCTCCTTCCGTTTGCAAGTAGGAGTCGTTTGTAAGTTAGATGTTTGAAAGTAGGGTCCTGCCCTTTATACGCAGCAGAAATTTGGGCCTTAGGTGTTGTTGTGGCCACAATACTGTAAGCCCTCACAGGGCCCTGCTGTGAAATATTAGATCAAGAATTGTAATTACATGTCTGTGTTGAACGGGGGCAGAAAAATTGGCCCTTTGGTGGTGCTGGTGCCACAACACTGTAAGTCCTCACTCGCTCTTGGTGGGTGCAGAAATGGGCCCTGCTGTGAAATATTAGATCAAAAATTGTAATTACACGCCCCTGTTAAACAGGGGCTGAAAAATTGGGCCTTAGGCACTGGTGCAGGTGCCACAACACTGCAACCCCTCACAGATACTCTAGTTGTAACGCAGAAACGAGCCCTGCTGCAAAGTATTGCATCAAAAATTGTAATTACACGCCCCTGTTAAACAGGGGCTGAAAAATTGGGCCTTAGGCACTGGTGCTGGTGCCACAACACTGCAACCCCTCACAGATACTCTAGTTGGAACGCAGAAACGAGCCCTGCTGCAAAGTATTGCATCAAAAATTGTAATTACATGCTCCTTTTAAACAGGGGCTGAAAAATTGGGCCTTAGGCACTGGTGGTGGCGCCCAGAACCAAAAATGTTCTTACAAGCTATCAGCGTGATCATTGAGGAGGAAGAGGATAATTAATTAGGGATAGTCACTCAGCATCAGCATAGGCAGTCTTTGAAGGGATCTGAGATTTCAAAAAAAATTATTCGGTTACATCAGCATCAGGTGCTTGGTAGCTGGTGGTGATCCAAGACTGATTCATTTTTATGAAGGTCAGTCGATCGACCGAGTCGGTGGACAGACGCACCCTGTGATCGGTTACAAAGCCTCCAGCAGCACTGAATGTGCGTTCCGAAAGAACGCTGGATGCAGGACAGGCCAGTAGCTCAATTGCATACTGTGCAAGCTCTGGCCAGTGATCCATCCTCAAGACCCAGTAACCCAGAGGATTTTCGGTGTTAAAGGTGTCCAAGTCAGATCTTGCCCCTAGGTATTCCTGCACCATGTAAAACAGACACTGGCGAGGGTTGCTGGAACCGATCATACCTTGGGGCTGCGGACCAAAAAATTGTCTGAACGCATCGGTCAGATGGCCACCTTCTCCACTGCTCCTTCTTTGACTGACCGAAGCCTCAGCAACACGTTGTCCAGAAACAGGAGTTTGTAACCTCCCAGTCTCTGGGAACACGTTGCACAGACCTTTCTGCAAGGCCTCCCGAAGATGTTTCATCCTCTGCTCCCTCTGCGATGGCAAGATAAGGTCCGCAACCATACCCTTGTAACGTGGATCAAGGAGGGTTGCCAGCCAGTATTGGTCCTTCTCCTTGATACCACGAATACGAGGATCCTTCCGCAGGCTTTGCAGGATCAGGGAGGCCATGCAGCGTAGGTTTGCTGAGGCATTTGGTCCGGAGTCCTCTGGGTCACTAAGGACGACATGGTCCGTAGCCACCTCCTCCCAGCCACGTACAAGTCCATGTGTTTCTTGGTACTGATCCCTTAAAGACTGCTGCTGATGCTGAGTGCCAGGCTCCACATCCATACTGACACAATCTTCCTCCTCCTCCTCCTCGTCCTCTTCCTGTGTGATCGGCGGGCATGCAGGAACACTGTCTGGATAAAGGGGGCCTTGAGAGCTAAGGAAGTCCTCCTCTTCCTGCCTCTGTTCTGCCTCAAGTGCCCTGTCCATTATTCCACGCAGCGTGTGCTCCAACAGGTGGACAAGGGGGACAGTGTCACTGATGCATGCACTGTCACTGCTCACCATCCTTGTGGCCATCTCAAATGGTGACAGGACAGTGCATGCATCCCTGATCATGGCCCACTGGCGTGGGGAAAAAAAACAAGCTCCCCTGACCCTGTCCTGGTGCTATAGTCGCACAGGTACTCATTGATGGCCCTCTGCTGCGTGTGCAGCCGCTGCAGCATGGCCAACGTTGAGTTCCACCTGGTGGGCATGTCACAGATTAGGCGGTTCTTGGGCAGGTTAAACTCCTTTTGGTGGTCCGCCAGCTGAGCACTGGCATTATATGACCAGCGGAAATGTACACAGACTTTCCTGGCCTGCCTCAGGACATCCTGTAAGTCCGGGTACCTGCCCAAGAACCGCTGCACCACCAAGTTAAGGACATGAGCCAAACGGGGCTCATGGGTCATTTGTCCCTGTCAGAGGGCAGAGAGGAGGTTGGTGCCATTGTCGCAAACCACCATTCCTGCCTTAAGTTGGCGTGGCGTCAACCACCTCTGAACATGCCCCTGCAGAGCTTACAGAACCTCTGCCCCAGTGTGGCTCCTGTCCCCCAAGCACACCAGCTCAAGCACCGCATGGCATCTTTTGGCCTGTGTACTTGCGTAGTCCCTTGAACGGCTACGGAGCACCGCTGGTTCCGAGGACGAAGCACAGGAAGAGGCCATGGAGGAAGAAGAAGAGGAGGGGGTGGAGGAGAGAGGTGCGTCACAATCATTAGTAGTGGCATTTTGGAGGCGTGGTGGCGGAACAACCTCCAAAACTACTGCACCTTGTCCTGCATCCTTCCCAGCTGCCAGCAGAGTCACCCAATGCACCGTGAAACTTAGGTAACGTCCCTGTCCATGCCTACTGGACCATGAGTCAGCGGTAATATGCACCTTACCACTGACCGCCCTGTCCAGCGAGGCATGGACATTGCCTTCCACATGCCGGTAGAGAGCCGGAATCGGGGGGCAGAGTCTACCAACTGAAAAGGCAGCAGTTGAAGTGCTAGCAATTTTGCCAAGCTAGCATTCAACCGCTGGGCATGTGGATGGCTGGGAGCAAACTTCTTTCGGCGGTGCAGCAGCTGGGGCAGGGAAATTTGCCTGGTACAATCTGATGTCGGTGTACCGAAAGCAGATTGCCCACAAGTACTTGGCTGTGACACACCTAATTCTACACCTTCATTCCTCTCAGTGCAGGTCTCAGAGAGGACTGAAGGTATAGTGGGGTTGGAGATCTCAGCTGATGAGGAGCAAGGAGAGGTCCTCTTTGTTCTTTGGTGTGGGTCTTTTAGATACGCTTGCCAACGAACTGCATGGCAGGTCAACATATGTCTGGTCAAGCATGTGGTAGCCAAGCGGGAGATGTTTTGGCCACGCGAGATACGCTTGAGACATATGTTGCAAATAGCAGCAGTGCGATCTGATGCACTCATCTCAAAAAAGGCCCACACCAAAGAACTTTTTGAATAACGCTCAGAGACTGCAGTGCCCTGCACATGTGGAGCTTTGGGGTGTGATGCAGTCAGTGTGCTGCCATTAGGCTGGCCCCTGGAGGGCATCCTGCCTTGTTGGTGATGTGCCGCCTCCTCCTCCTTCTCCTCCTCCTCTCTCCTATCAGGCACCCACGTTGAGTCAGTGACCTCATCATCCCCTCCCTCCTCATCACTGGAGCAAACCTGGCAGTATGCTGCAGCAGGGGGAGCATGACTGCCAGATTGCTGTCCTTCTTGGGCACCCCCTCTGTCCGTGCTCATGTTACTGCCTTCATCGAGCTCAGTATCATCATCAGAGCCTTCCAAACGCTGGGCATCCTTCTGGAGCATGTACCCAACACTGTGGTCAAACAGTTCGAGGGACTCCTCAGGAGGACATGGTGGGGCTAGGGAAGGAGTCACTGATGACATTGAGCCGAGGGAAGAGGCCGCTGCTTTGCCAGACCAAGTACCCTGAGCATGGGTGAGAGAGGATGAGGAGGATGAGGATGGCTTGGTCATCCACTCGACCAAGTCTTCCGCATGTTGCGGCTCAACACGGACAGCTGCCGAAACAAAGGCCAAGCGTGTCCCACGGCCACGTGCTGATGAGGATGCACCGTCTTCACGACCAGCACTAGACACAGAGCCTGCTTGCCCTCTTTTATTGGCTTGTGACTGTCTGCCTCTCCTTCTTGGCCTTCCAGACATACTAATGGCCTGTAGCTGCACTAAGCTGGGATATATATATATATATATATATACTGATACTGCAGCTAGCAAAATCAACTGCCTGCCTGTAGTATGAGAATACCACCAACCTTCTACAGGTAGCTTTAGCTGAACACTGTGCAGAGCTCGCAAAAAACTAACTTGTAGCTTTTTTAGCTGCCTGCGGTAGTGATAGGATCAGGAAAACACCACCATCCTTCTACAGGTAGCTTTAGCTGAACACTGTGCAGAGCTCGCAAAAAAATAACTTGTAGGTTTAGCTGAACACTGTGAGGAGGACGCACCACACTAACTTGTAGTTTTAGCTGAACACTGTGAGCAGAACGCACTGCACTAACTTGTAGCTTTAGATGAACACTGTGCAGAGGTCTCACTACACTAACTTGTAGTTTTAGCTGAACACTGTGAGCAGGACGCACTACACTAACTTGTAGTTTTAGATACAGAAAAGAGAGGTTCGCCTGTGGGACTTTAAATGAGTTGGTCATAGAGGTCATAACAAATGGTATAGAGTTTTATTGAATTTCCAAAAACATGATGAAAAATGAACATAAAAACATCATAAGACATCGTTTGACCATTGAAATGTTAATTACAATAGTATGGTACATAATATACATATACAACTTTTGTACTCGACGCTTTTCACGAGCTCCGCTCGCTTCCTCAGGAGTTGGTGTATATGTGAATTATCTAAAAGATAGTAGGTATGAGTAAAATATGACATTCAATGGTAGTTATGGTCAAAAAAGAAGTATGTGGCTTCATAGAAGCCTCCCATACTTACATATGGTCAAATGGTCCATAGGACTGACTTGCCAAAGCAGCAGCGGAAAATCCTCCACACGGGAGCTGAAGAGGCGTAGCCCGCAGCAACCAGAACAGGGGCCCAGCAGAGGGCGGACATGGCAAGGAAGAGGATTGGAGTGTGGTGTATCCTGAAATGTCCAATTAACCAACTGGGTCATATTAGCTGTAATAAGATTATATATGTATCTATGTCAGAATAGAATTTCATAATGACTTGGGAGTATAATTAGTGTAATATTACTAATATATGAAGGGGACCTATGAGAAGGTGGGCATGGATACAAATCAGGAAAGAGAAAGAAGAAATGAAAGAAAGTGTGAAGAGTGCAAGTATGGGAAAAGAGATATTTGAAAACATTTTGTTTTGTTTTTCCTTCACTTCTTGTACCTCTCTTATATCTACCCTGGTTTGTCTGTTTTTCATTTCAGTACACAACATGGACATTAGAACGATACCTACATCTTTATACTCTTTTATTTCGCCATAATGGTGATTACTTCTAGATCCATTATACTTTACTACTAACGTTGCTCTTACTGCATATGCTTAATGAGACACACCAGGGAACACTATTCTCTTTTCAAATCTCAGACATGACCTTCAGGTCAGACTGGCCGTCTTGTAGCTTAGAACCCCCAATCAACATTATCACAATAGCAGAATTAATTAAACACAAACCACAATGGGTATCTAATGACTCTTAGATCCCATACTAGAGACTTATTTACAATACACATTTTAGCAGACAACAGACAGGTAGCTGGAATTGATGACATTAGCATTTAACAGTAGGAGTCCTAACGGTATGAATCAGTCACTATTCCAATATGGCAAATCCAGGGTCCCCAGAGTCTGTGTGTCCTGGGGGACCAGGACCCGAATCCACAGTAATACCACCTCAATGGTCCCCAGGCATACAGCTCACAAAGAGCACCGTTCCCCCAAATGCCAGGGCCCACGATCGATCGGCAAGAGGCTAGCATACAGTCCCCTCCAAAAGTCTCTCTCGCGGCTAGGTCTGTCACATTTCTCCCCTTTCGGCAGGAGACTAACACAGGAGGAAACCACAGACGGGTTGACTCCGAAGTTAGTCAGTAGTTCCAGTCCTCTAATGCCTGTACCCACCCAGTACCCCAAACAAATTGTTCCAAACAAAGCATTACTCACCCAGCCAACCTCTGCCTCTCTCAGAGAACATATGGACTGGACTGGACTGGCCCTTCTCCCTGGAGTCCTTTCTGCCGCTGGAGAGAAGACAGTGTGTCTGGGCTCACTCCGTCATGCTGTTGGGGATCTGGGCCAACTGCCCAGCATCCCTGGGGTATACAGGTGGAGACTGAAGTCCCATCCACCTTGACAGGAAATCCATCTTCTGATAGTTGAGGGCAGAGTCCAGCAGTACTCGGCCCTGTTGCCAGCCCTTCTGCTGGAAACCCCACACCATCTGCTCCAGCTAACTGTTGGGGAGGGACAACACACACCTCCTCTCCCTTCTCCCCCTGTATCTGCTGCTGGGAAGTGACCACCTCCTTCTCACCCTGAGCCTCTGGAACCGCCACAGGTGTAGGGCAGAGGTCTTGGACCCTCTGTCCGGTTGCCAGCGCTTCAGCTGGGGAAGTTCCTTGGAACTTCACAGATACTTCTGTTGGTGCTGGGCAGAGCACAGTGAAGTTTGGCCCTAATAACAGCTCCTCTTCTGCTGGAGGCTCACCAGGTTGTTCTTCCTCAGCAGAAAAGTCTATCAAATCCCCTGTCTCTGCAACTGGTGTCTGGGGATAAAGGTTCACCATCTCCTCTCCGTGGAACCCAGAAAATGCTATCAGTGCTGGGCCGGGCATAGTGAAGTTTGGCCCTAATAACAGCTCTTCTTCTGCTGGAGGCTCACCAGGTTGTTCTTCCTCTGCAGAAAAGTCTATCAAAACCCCTGTCTCCACAACTCGTGTCTGGGGATAAAGGTTCACCATCTCCTGTCCCTGGAACCCAGAAGATGCTATCAGTGCTGGGCAGAGGTTAGCAGAGCTCTGCCCTGTTGTCAGCACTTCAGGTTTGGGGACGGCAATCTTCAGATTTTCCACTGCCGATTCTCTGGCATACTGCTGGACAGGCACATTCCTCCATCCAAGATCATCCAATGCAGAAACAGGTTCATCAAGGTCAGTCAGCACTTGCTGCATCTGCCATAAGACCTCCACCTCCATAGCTGCGGGGGCAGGTTGGCAAAGCACACTGTTACTCTGCCACATTGTCAACTCTTCAGCCAGGATTTCAGAGTTGTCAACTGGTATTTCCTTATAGTCCCAGGCAAAGGGAGCCCCACCCTGCTGCTGAGCAGAGTCTAACAGCTGTTTGTAGGCGATCTCCAGCTCCCATTCCTGAACGGCCAGAAACTCCAAATCTTCCTGTGCCCAGTGCACTTCTGAGACATTCAGTTTTTGCTCTCTGTGCTCCATTATTTCCTCCAAACGCCACTCCCGATCACTCCCAAAGTCAGGGTCCCTGGACAGCCTCCAGTATAACAATCCCAGGCCATCGTAGTCAAAGCCTTCCGTGGGGCTGTCATCCGCTGTCCATAAGCACACTTGGGCTACATACCACTGGAGGGCTCTGTAGCTCTCGTCCAACCGCATTTCTGCCCGGATCAGCCTGCTTAACTCAACTGTCCACTCCTGGTTCGGCTGTTCCCCCAAAAACAGCATTCGCACTTCATACTGCGACCAGTACCTCACATGGATGGAGGGGAGAACTTTTCCCTGGTGTCGCTGCTCACGGGCTAGCGCTTCCTTCCAGAGTTCACAGCGGATAGAATCAAACCATCCTAGCAGGACCTGCTCTGAAACTGGTCCTCTGTGCTGTATCTGCTTCTCTCGCAACCTCCTTCTGAATTCCTCATCCATGGTGGCTGGTATCTCTCCTCTCCTGCTATCTGGACCTTGGATCCAGGTGATGGTTTGGATGTGTTCACGGCAAGGAAGCACGATCCCACCATTCCCTCCACTGCTCTCAAGTAAGTCTTTCAGAGTGGCTCTCCTGCAGGCTGGTTTGGAGTGTCCCAGTAACTGGAGAGAAAATCCCACGGCTGACAACCAATGTAACGAGCCCCTTGCTCGATCGGTTCCACTCTTCCGACACTCCTCTGCGGCTATAGAATCAGATTGCAGATCGCAACATCTGATTGTTCGGTCATCCAATGCTCTGGGATTAGAACTACAGCTATGTGCCGTTCTAACCCAGTTGTGATAGCTCAGAACAAACACCAGGCAGGCTGTATGTAAGTTCAACCAGGAATCTCTTTTATTGCAATATACTGGCTCTTTTATACACTTATGCCCCGTACACACGGTCGGATTTTCCGATGGAAAATGTGTGATAGGACCTTGTTGTCGGAAATTCCGACCGTGTGTAGGCTCCATCACACATTTTCAATCGGATTTTCCGACACACAAAGTTTGAGAGCAGGATGTAAAATTTTCCGACAACAAAATCCGTTGTCGGAAATTTCGATTGTGTGTACACAAATCCGATGGACAAAGTGCCACGCATGCTCAGAATAAATAAAGAGATGAAAGCTATTGGCCACTGCCCGTTTATAGTCCCGACGTACGTGTTTTACGTCACCGCGTTCAGAACGATCAGATTTTCCAACAACTTTTTGTGACCGTGTGTATGCAAGACAACAAGTTTGAGCCAACATCCGTCGGAAAAAATCCATGGATTTTGTTGTCGGAATGTCCGAACAAAGTCCGACCGTGTGTACGGGGCATAACAGTGGAGGTGCATACCTCCGGCTCATATTACTCTAACAATACACCTGTAACCTAATTAACCTAATTAACATGGGCTAATTAACTAATCCCTTTAGACAGCCTAGATGACTCAGACATGATCTTCAGGCCAGACTGGCCGTCTTGTAGCTTAGAACCCCCAATCAACATTATCACAATAGCAAAGTTAATTAAACACAAACCACAATGGGGATCTAATGACTCTTAGATCCCATACTAGAGACTTATTTACAATACACATTTTAGCAGACAACAGACAGGTAGCTGAAATTGATGACATTAGCATTTAACAGTAGGAGTCCTAACGGTATGAATCAGTCACTATTCCAATATGGCAAATCCAGGGTCCCCAGAGTCTGTGTGTCCTGAGGGACCATGACCCGAATCCACAGTAATACCACCTCATGGGTCCCCAGGCATACAGCTCACAAAGAGCACCGTTCCCCCAAATGCCAGTGCCCATGATCGATCGGCAAGAGGCTAGCATACAGTCCCCACCAAAAGTCTCTCTCACGGCTAGGTCTGTCACATTCACCTGTTGGATAGAGCAAGAACAACACCTGCCTACAAGCGGGTCTATTTATAAACAACATCCATCTTTCAAGCATGTAACTGATTGGTGTACTACCATCTTTGTCCTCAAAGTCACATAAAATTGAGGAACATGGGTACATCTCCAAAGGCAGAGCCCAGCTCCACAGGCTCTTTCTTTGACAATCCCTTGCCTAAAATCTTTGAAAATGTTCAGAAATGATTTTCCCCAACCCATATGACTTTAATAGGGCTTGATTTCTGGAATTTGAGTAAAGGCCCACGAATCGAACCCAGGCACATTCACCGATCACTACCTAACACCAGCAAATAGAACAGAGAAAGCTGTGCACTGTATGTACACAGGGGTCGCCCCTTAGGATTTTACTGGCAAAATAATATGTAGAGTATAGAGAGTAGATTATATAAAATGCACAAAAGTGCCAATTTTATTTAATTGTAGAAAAAATATGAAAAATATACATACGAATACAGTTATACAAAATACATATTCATTTAAAATATACACATCAAAATTGAACAAGATGGATATATCAACCCAGTGCTTACAACCCGCAAGTAGTTTAAGGTCAAACGGATGAATTTACAGCAGGTAACCCGACATGTTTCGGAAATTAGTATATGTTATTCCTTCATCAAGAGATTTACAGTTGGGTGATCAAATCTTTATCTGTAATGTAAGTTTCAAAGTAATGAAATAGTATCATAATACATGAGACTGCTGACAAGTATTTAGTATAACAAAAATAATATAGGGTGCTCAAACTGGTTGTACTTACATCAATCAGATTCATAGAGACCACATAGACAAAACAAAAACAGGAACCAGAAACAGAACGGGCTGACTAGAAGGCCCACAGAAATATGGGTTGGGCAGCTCTAGGTGTGGGGCTGAGCACTGCAACACATTCACAAGAGGCGCCTGATTATAATCTGCATAGTCAAAATAGTAGAAGGAAAAAAGGAACACGTGGATTAATCCCATATGCAGCTAGAAAAGACTACCAAACTGCAGTATTCATTCAATATAAATAGTAGTTAAGTTACCTTTTGTTTTTCACATATTCACTTGAGACGCAGACCTCTGGACAGCAGTTCCACAACTGACAGGTGCCCATTGAGTGTCCGCGTCTCAAATAGCACAACTGATCTGGCTTCAGCCAATCAGTGTGTAAACATACAAATTATATAAATTACCAATATAAAAATAGAATGGCAAATAAATAGATCATCAAAAGTGCAATCTTGATGTGCAACGGTGAGAGAAATGCTTGTGTAAGTCCATATGAAACAACAAGATGAATCACCCAGGTGTTTATTAGAATACAATTGAGGTCCTGCTGAGTGAGGACAAGGTGCTTAGGTCCACCACCACATACAGAGTGATTGGCCACTTACCAGAAACTCATGACCCCCCCGTTACAGAGGGTCTGAGTAAGCTGTTAGATCTGATTGCTCCGGACAACCGCCGAAAAACCGAAATTGGCACTGGGATGGAACGTCAGGGGCTAAAACTGAAAAGTGCAAAATCTCTGAGAGCTGCCCCAGATTTTGCACTTTTCAGTTCTTGTTTTGATCAAGGATGTTGGCACTATTTTATACATACTCAACTCTCACTGTATCTCTCATTTAACACCAGCAAATAAAAGAAATTATTTCCTAGAGATGCCTCTGAGCCCAGCCCCCAATACAGGATTCTTTATATTGTTTGCAGAGTTTGTTATCTGGAGGGAGATGTGCAAGTTCAGGGTGGAATATTCAGCGTAGGAAGTCAAGAGGAAGGAAATACGAAAGAGAGTGAAGAGTATATAAGAGAGGAGCCCGGACTCTGGAGGGAGCAAACACAACACAGAGAGAGACCATGGCTGGTGCTCCAGGGACGGGTATGATTACATATTATTATAATCAGGGGGGGATTGTAGGGTGAAATTATGGGAGATTCACGGCCAGTGAAGACATCAACAACAGAGTGGAGTCTTCATTAGTCACATTGTTGGTGATTTCCCTTTATTTGGGTCCAATGTGAAAACTGTAACATTTTATATCCTCAGTAACAAAGGATTTTTTTTAAAGAAGTATATCTAAAGGCAAAAGTGTGGAGTGGAGAGGGATAAGAACATCTGTCAATTTTTATTTCTGCCCGTGCCCCCCGTTAGGGAGATTCACCCTCTGAATTTGTCCTGTTTACCATTATCATTGAAAGTGAAAGTAAAAGAAAATACCAAATGTTGGGTTGTCCCCAGAAAAGTGACAGAGGGGAAATCTTCCATTGGGGACACTAGTTCTGGTGACTTGGAGTTTCCGTAAGTGATTCCCCTAATTTGCAGGGATTTCCTCTGGAAAGTGAAGGGAAATCTCTGCAATGGAACACAGATGGCGAAAACTCCTCCTTGCTCTATCCAAAATGAAAAATGAAAAGAAGATTTGCCCATAGTTCTACTTTAATTACTTGCTGATAGGGTAGCCACTTGTCCGGTATTCACCCCGGCAGTCCGGATTTTTAATCATGTGTCCGGGTTTCAGGCCAGACTGTTGGTTGGAAGCTAGACAGTGGGGACCTTGAGTGGAGAGCGTGAACAAGTTTTCCTTTTTGACTGCTGGTGATTACTGGGTTGCATTTTTAGGTTCTTTTTGGGGCTTTTCCTTGTAGCCTTTTAACACCTTTTTCTGTCACTTTTTAACCACTTCCCGCCCAGGCCTATAGCGGATTGACGTCCAGGAAGTGGTTCCGTTATCCTGACTGGGCGTCATATGACATCCAGCAGGATAACATGCCGCCGCGTGCCCGCGCATCGCGGCGATCAGTGGAGTGGTGTGTCAGCCTGACACACGACTCCGCCGATCTTGGTAAAGAGCCTCCAGCGGAGGCTCTTTACCATGTGATCAGCCGTGTCCAATCACGGCTGATCACGCTGTCAATAGGTATAGGTATGTACCCCATGGCCATCCACATGTGCCCAATGTGCCCAATCTGTGCCAATCAGTGCCCACAAATGGGCACTGATTGGCACCATTATGTTTCAGTTATGCCCAGCAATGCCACCAATAAGTTTTATTAGTGCCACCAATCAGTGTCATTAGTGCCACCTGTCATTGGCCATCGGTGACACCTGTCAGTGCCCATCTGTGCCCATCAGTGCCCAACTATCAGTGCCCATCAGTGCCACCTATCAGGGCCACCCATAAGTACCCATCAGTGCCACCCATATGCACCCATCAATGTCACCTACGAGTGCCCATCAGTGCTGCCTATGAGTGCCCATCAGTGCCACCTATCAGGGCCACCCATAAGTACCCATCAGTGCCACCCATATGCACCCATCAATGTCACCTACGAGTGCCCATCAGTGCTGCCTATGAGTGCCCATCAGTGCCGCATACCAGTGCCACCTATCATATGCCCATCAGTGCCGCCTATCAGTGCCCATCATCAGTGCCCATCAGTGCCACCTCATCAGTGCCACCTCATTGGTGCCACCTCATCGGTGCCCATCAGTGCCGCCGTATCAGTGCCCATCAGTGCAGCCATATCAGTGCCCATCATTGAAGAAGAAAACTTACTTATTTACAAAAAATTTTAACAGAAACAAAGAAAAACTTGTTTTTTTTCAAAATGTTCGGTCTTTTTTTATCTGTTGCGCAAAAAAACCACAGAGGTGATCAAATACCACCAAAAGAAAAGCTCTATTTGTGGGAACAAAATGATAAAAAATTTGTTTGGGTACAGTGTAGCATGACCGCGCAATCGTCATTCAAACTTCGACAGCGATGAGAGCTGAAAATTGGCCTGGGCGAGAAGGTGTCTATGTGCCTGGTATTGAAGTGGTTAAACAGTGTTTTTTTTTTTTTGCTTCCTTCCTACTTTTCTGGTGGTGTACACGTTACACAATACAGTGCAACCGTAGTGCCCCCGACGGGCGGGCGCCGAGACCGCACGGAACTGAGACACACAGATCACTGCAGCTGTGTTAACATCTGTGGGATGAGGCATAGAGTCGGCTTCAGGAAACGAGCTGCTGCGAGGAGAGGAGGGGGGATGGGAGTGCTCCAGGGGTGAGAGATCAGCCTGTCATGCTTGAAATATATGTGCAGGGTGAGTGTATAGAAGTGGCACCCCCCCCCCCCCCCACCTGCTGCACCTATCCAGTGTGTGTACTGTGTGCCTAACACATTGGGGGCTGCACAAACTCTTCCTGCGATTTCCCTATCATCTCTCCCCTCTGGAACCATCTACTGATCTGCAAGCAGTATATTTCTTGCTGATTGGAATGTCTTCCTTTTCTTATTTTTGCAGTGATGTTGACCTGTTTACTATCCAAGTTGCTGCCAAAAGACTCAATGGATTTGTTAAAGTGATACTAAAGTGTATTATTTTTTCTTAAAAATAAAAAAGATATCATATTTACCTGCTGATCTCCTGTATCATGTCCGCAGTCTGACCATCCTCTGTATCATTTCTGCAGTCTCTGATCTGACCACCTCCTGTACTATGTCCGCAGTCTCTGACCACCTCCTGTAGTATGTCCGCAGTCTCTGACCATCTCCTGTAGCATTTCCGCAGTCTCTGATCATCTTCTGTACTAGGCCTTCACTCTCTTACCTTCTCCTGTACTATGTCTGCAGTCTCTGATCATCTCCTGTATTATGTCTGCAGTCTCTGATCATCTCCTGTATCATGTCTGCAGTCTCTGACCATCTCCTGTACTATGTCTGCAGTCTCTGACCATCTCCTGTAGCATGTCCACAGTCTCTCTGACCATTTCCTGTAGTATGTCCGCAGTCTCTGACCATCTCCTGTACCATTTCCGCAGTCTCTGATCATCTCCTGTACTAGGCCTTCACTCTCTGACCATGTCCTGTATCATGTCTGCAGTCTCTGACCATCTCCTGTATCATGTCTGCAGTCTCTGATCATCTCCTGTACTATGTCTGCAGTTTCTGATCATCTCCTGTAGTACAGAAGATGATCAGAGACTGCAGACAGGATACAGGAGATGGTCAGAGACTGCAGACATACAGTAGGTGACCACGATATTGTATCAATCTCGCCGCTGTTATCGGCGAGATTTGACACCTACAAGCCCTATCGCGGGAGCCAGCGCTGAGCTGGCTCGCTCATCAGGAAAGGAAAACTGCATTTTTTTCCTTTCCCGATGAGCAACAAGCATTGCTGACAGGTGTCTGGTATGAATCATGAGGGGGAACGTTGCGCCAAATTTTAAATAAAAAAACGGCTTCGGTCTGGTATCGATTTTAAGGGGAACCCCCTAAAAATACGGCATGGGGGTCTCCCCAAAATCCATACCAGGCCCTTATCTAAGTACGCAGCCTGGCCGGTCAGGAAAGGGGGTGGGGACAAGCAAGCGCCCCCCCTTCTGAACCGTACCAGGACGCATGCCCTCAACATGGGGGGTGGACGCTTTGGGGCAGGGGGGCGCCCTGCGCCCCCCACCCCAAAGCACCTTGTTCCCATGTTGATGAGGACAAGGGCCTCTTCCCGACAATCCTGGCCGTTGGTTGTCGGGGTCTGCGGGCGGAGGGCTTATCGGAATTCGGGAGCCCCCTTTAATAAGGGGGAACCCAGATCCCGGCCCCCCACCCTATGTGAATGAGTAGGGGGTACCCATACCCATTCACCTGGGGGAAAAAGTGTCAATAAAAAAAACACACTAGACAGGTTTTTAACCACTTCAGCCCCAGAAGAATTTACCCCCTTCCTGACCAGAGCACTTTTTGCGATTCGGCACTGCGTCGCTTTAACTGACAATTGCGCGGTCATGCGATGTGGCTCCCAAACAAAATTGACGTCCTTTTTTCCCCACAAATAGAGCGTTCTTTTGGTGGCATTTGATCACCCCTGCGGTTTTTATTTTTTTCGCTATAAACAAAAAAAGAGCGACAATTTTGAAAAAAATGCATTATTTTTTACTTTTTGCTATAATAAATATCCCCCAAAAATATATAAAAAAACAATTTTTTCCTCAGTTTAGGCTGATACGTATTCTCCTATATATTTTTGGTAAAAAAAATCGAAATAAGCGATTATTGATCGGTTTGCGCAAAAGTTATAGCGTTTACAAAATAGGGGATAGTTTTATGGCATTTTTATTAATAATTTTTTTTTCTTTATGGCCGCGATCAACGATTTTTATCATGACTGCGACATTATGGTGGACACATCGGACATTTTTGGCACATTTTTGGGACCATTATAATTTATACAGCAAGCAGTGCTATACAAATGCACTGATTCCTGTGTAAATGACACTGGCAGTGAAGGGGTTAACCACTAGGTGGCAGTGTAAGTTAAGTGTGTCCTAGGGGCGCGTTTCTAATTGTGAGGGGCATGGCTGTGTGTGAAATGTCACTGGTCTCTGCTCCGATGACAGGGAGCAGAGATCAGTGACACTGTCAGTAGGCAGAACGGGGAGATGCTTGTTTACATTAGCATGCGTGAGGCGTGAGGCGGTCGGCAAGCGGTTAAAGTAATTTATTAGGCAGCTCCGGGGTTGCTGAGCTTGTTCCGTCCACCACGCCTCCAAAATGCTAGTGGTCATTCTGCCACAGCTCTCTCTTCCACCCCCTCCTCTTCTTCTTCCTCTATGGCCTCTTTCTGTGCAGATTTGTCCTCGGAACCAGCAGTGCTCAGTAGGCGTTCTAGGGGCTACGCAAGCACTCAGGCAAAAAGATGCCATGCGGTGGTTGAGTTGGTCTGCTCAGAGGACAGGAGCCACACTGGAGCAGAGATTCTGTCAGCTCTGCAGGGGCAGGCTCAGAGGTGGTTGACGCTATGCCATCTTCAGCCAGGAATAGTTGTATGTGACAATGGCACCAACCTTCTCTCCGCCCTCCAACAGGAACACTTGACCCATGTCCCATGTTTGGTACACGTCCTGAATTTGGAATTTGGTGGTACAGCACTTCTTGAGCAGATACCCAGGCTTACAGGATCTCCTGAGGCAGACCAGAAAAGTCTGTGGTCATTTCTGACGGTCATACAATGCCAGTGCTCAGCTGGCTGACATTCAAAGGGAATGCAACCTGCCCACCAACCGCCTCATTTATGACATGCCCACCAGGTGTAACTCAACGTTGGCAATGCTGCAGTGGCTGCACTCGCAGCAGAGGGCCATCAATAAGTACCTGTGTGAGTATGGCACCAGGACAGGGCCAGGGGCAGCGACAATGCATGCATCAGTGATAATGTCCCTCTTGTCTTCCTGTTGGAGCACATGCTTCGTGGAAAAATGGACAGGGCACTTGAGGCAGAACAGCGGGAGGAAGAGGAGGACTTTCTTACCTCTCAAGGCCCCCTTTATCCAGATAGCATTTCTGTGGGCCCGCCAAACACACAGGAAGAAGAGGAGGAGGAGGATTGTGTAAGCATGGATGTAGAGGATAACACTCAGCAGCAGTCTTCAAGGGATGGTTTTCAGTCCCCAGAAACCCAAGGAGTTGTACGTGGTTGGGAGGAGGTAGTTGCTGACAACGTCATCCTCAGTCACCCAGAGGACTCACAATTGAATGCGTCTGCAAACTTACGCTGCATAGCCTCCCTGATTCTGCAAAGCCTGCAAAAGGACCCTAGGAGGATGAAACATCTTCAGGAGGCCATGTAGAACGGTTTGTGCAATGCGTTTCCAGACCCTGGGAAGTTACAATTTCCTGGTGCTGGACAACGTGTTGCTGAGGCTTCAGTCAGTCAGAGGCAGAGCGGTGGGAAAGGTGGCCGGTTGACCGATGCCTTTAGACAATTTTTTAGTCATCAGCGCCAAGGTCTGATTGGTTCAAGCAACCATCGCCAGCGTCTGCATTATATGGTGCAGGAATATCTTGGGGCAAGAGCAGACTCGGAAACCTTTCCAACAGACCATCCACTGGGTTACTGGGTCTTGAGGATGGACCACTGGTCAGAACTTGCTCAATATGCAATTTTAATTCTGTCTTCTGTTAACCATGGAGGTGCTTCCTGTGTTGTGTCATGAGGATAAACACTGCAGTTTTGGTTACTGAAGCCCCCCGATTCACTCGTGAAGACTGAGGAGAAGAATAAATTCAATACCTTCGCCATCTCCCTATCCTTTGTAACCAGATGTCCTTCCTCATTCTTTATGGGGCCAATATGGTCTGTCCTCCCTTTTTTACTGTTTACATATTTAAAACATTTCTTGGGATTTTTTTGCTCTCCTCCGCTATGTGTCTTTCGTGTTCTATCTTAGCCTAATTGCACCCTTACATTTCTTGTTGCATTCTTTATAAAGTCTGAACGCTGATGATGATCCCTCAGCCTTGTATTTTTTGAAGGCCTTCTCCTTTGTTTTTATATGCATTTTTACATTGGAGTTAAGCCATCCAGGACTTTTGTTCGCTCTTTTAAATTTATTACCCAATGGGATGCATTGGCTAATGCCCTTATTTAATATGCTCTTAAATCAAACCCATCTCTCCTCTGTGTTCTTTGTTCCTAAGATTTTATCACAATTCATGCCTTCTAACAAGGTTCATAGTTTAGGGAAGTTGGCTCTTTTGAAATTCAGTGTCTTTGTTAGTGTCTCCTCACATACAGTTAACTGTGACAGGACAGTCTTGCTGGCTGAGAGGAGAAGTGGGACTACAATTGTATCATACTTACTTTCTCATGCAGAAATGCCATATTAGATTCAGAATGTATTTGTGTTTACCTGTGTTTCATCAGATTAGGCGAACCGTCAGAATGTGTTACAGAAGCGACGTTTTGTTTCCGCCATCTTGCTACACCCCACACTCCTCCACAGTAAGCATACACTGACAAGGGGGAAAGTGGATATCTTGTTACACCCACCGGAGTTTTGCATTTCACACTTATTTTTAACAGTAAAGTGAGTATATATAGTGAAATACAGTACTTAGAACTCCGTCTGAATGTTTGTTTAGATGTTTAATTTTAAAAGCAACGAACTTCTGTCAGATTAGCAAACCTGTGAGATCAGCAGGCTTGCTGCTGCTTTTAAAATTTAACATCTAACCAGTCAGACAGAGTTCTAACTACTGTATTTCACTATACAAACTCAGTTTACTGTTAAAAATAAGTGTAAAATGCAAAACTCCAGTGGGTGTAACAAGATGTCCGCTTTCCCCCTTCTCACTGTATCCTTACTGTGCAGGAGTGGGGAGTGTAGCAAGATGGCGGCGACCGATCGTCATTCTGACGAAATACCTTTTATGAAATCCTGTTGAGGCTCTAACTGTTCTCTAACTCGTCTCCAGCAGCCATCTTGGAGAAGCCTCATGTTCCGATTGGTTACAAGATCTCTCGAGATTTTGTCGACCATTTTCTGTTAGCTTCCATATAAAAGAGAACCCAGCCACCATTTTGAGAGACATGTGTGTGTGTGGAATGAGTGAGGTAAAGGTATACTGCCTGTGAGGGAAAGCTAGGCCTTATTTAGGGAGAGTGTTCCAGCCTACAGGGACAGAACAGAGTCCTGCCTATGGACACTGCTGCATCTGTGGAACCTGCTTATGGACAGCAGCCTATAGCAAGTAATGTGCCTTGTATACCACTGATTTGCCTGAAGAGAAGAAGAATAACCACAGTGCCAGTTCTACCTTGCATTTGGGACATTGCATTACAACCTAGGGGGAGCCCTTGAGTACAAATTAAATATTGTATTGTATTATTGAATGTGGGAAACATTACACTGCAGTTTTGGTGTGTGTGAATTGAGGCGTCAGCGGGAAAGTGTTTAATATAAGTCTTGGAGAATATTGAACACTTGTCCCACTGTACACCTGTCATATACTCCCTATGGTGATCATTGAATCCACAGTTTCACATATACATTGCCTGTTATCTATTGTCATTTATTATCTCTGAGTTATCACATTGTTCATTGTGTTTAATATCCACTTTTGTAAACCTTCTGAGGGGTTAATTGATATTCTGTGTGAGTCTCTATCTACTACTACAGCTGGTGAAGTGACGGGTTCCAAGGTTACGGTAAATATACTGTATGGTGTATCATTACTGTGTTTCTCTCTACTGCTGGGTCCAACACTAATATTACCATACAGGTGTGCCAGAGGGGTTGAGACCATTCTTGGGGTTGAGAGGCAGGGTGCAGAATCAAACATTCATCAGCAGCTCCTACGGGGGTAGTGCTACATGTGGGGGCTCATCCGGGATATTTCCTATAAGCACCAGAATGGACCCCGCCACGCCGAAAGTTCCAGATGAGGGTCCAACAAGCTACAGCCAAGCAAAAGGGGTTGAAGAAGTAGCTCCCTCCTCAGGACCTCTGGCCATGATCGGGCCAGAGTCCTTTACAGCCATGGGAGACTTTGTAAACAAATGCCAGAAGGGCAATTCAGTCTGTGCTGGGGCTGACTATCGAAAGCTAAGATTCTTCTCGGGGAGAGTTCCCATCCCCTCTGGAGAGGATGATTTTTGCACTTGGTTTGATCAAGCTGTCCAGGCGGTTGAAGAATGGGAGGTAGCCGATACAGTAGAAAGACAGCTATTGATTGAAAGCCTGCTGGCTCCAGCTTCTGATGTGATTCGGAACCCAAAAAGAGATAAGACCAGCTGTGCCGCTTCTGAGTGTCTCGAAGCACTTCGAGAGAACTATGGGGGAATTGAAGACTGCACAGAGTTATGCCCTGTACACACGGTTGGAATTTCCGACAAAAAGCTCAAATCCGAGTTTTGCTGGCGGAATTTCTGATTGTGTGTACGGGGCATTACTCTATCTTTTCTCTCACACCTATCAAAAGGAGGATGAGAAGCTATCAGACTATGTCAAGCGACTAGATCAGATACTACACCAAATCATAATGAAGGGTGGAATGGAAGGCAAAGTAGCAGCCAAGAACCTAGTATCTCAGATGATCAGAGGTGCACAACCACTGGATCCCATTGTGCTACAGTTTCGGGCCCAGGGCTTGAGTAACCTCCACACTTACTCTAAATTAATGAAAACCCTCAGAGAAGAGGAGGTACTTATTACAGCCAAGGAACCAAGGCCTGAGCTTACCAAAGGACCCAAACATGGCCGGCATCATACATTTAGGACCTAAAATGGAGACCAGTCCAGAGTAAGGGATCTACAACCCCATTGACACTTTGGCACAAGCCGTAGCTCAACTGGCACAAGTGCAAACTGTTTTACACAAAACCTTCAGTGAGATTCAACAAACAATTGGGCAAGTGATGAAAGCCCAAACTGATATGCAAAAGTCACTCTCAGAAATGAAACACGCTGGGCTCACCTCTACAGTTGGAAGAAGAAATGTGACCCCTTCCCCAGTTCGGAAATGTTATCAATGTGGGGAGGTAGGACATTTTATCGTGCAGTGCCCAAATGGAGAAGACTTGGCAGATATTGCAGTGGAAGTTGCCAGAGTATTGAAGAAAATATCCGCCAAGAAGGCAGCGGAAAACTCCAGAGGGCCCCAGTGAAGGAGTCAACCGGGTGCCCTGTTACATTAGCTAGCTCCAGAAAACCCAATAACGCAGAGAGACCACAGGGGGGATCAAAACCCTCAGAGAAGGCTCCTGTTGTTGCTCCTAAGCCACCCAGTGTCCCACTCCCTTTGACCCGGACTACCCGGCATTTGAGAGTCAATGCACACCAGACCCCCAGAGCTCAACAGAAGATCAAGCTGGATCAGAACCTCTGCAAGAAAGGAGAGCAAATACAAGCCACCAAACAGGCCAAGCCTGCCACTTCCCTCCCAAGTTAGTGGGACCTTCTCCTGATGTCTCCATCCAGGTGGAGGGAATCTACACCAAGGGCCTCCTGGATACTGGGGTCCAAGTGACCCTCCTCTACAGAGACTTTTATGACAAGCACCTCAAACACCTTCCAATACAGAAGTTAGAAGATTTGGAGATATGGGACATTGGGACTCAGAACTTCCCCTATGATGGCTATCTAACCATCAGACTAACCTTTAACCCCTCTATAGCTGGGAAGGCTGAGACATTTGATACTTTGGCAGTGGTCTGCCCTCGTCCACCAGGGGCTAGTAAAAGTTCCCTCATCATCGGGACTAATACTGACCTTGTCAGAAGACTGTTACCTCTTTCTGAAGAGAAGGGCACTTCAACTCCAAGTGTGCACCCCATGTTGAGACAAGCATATCAGCGTCTAGTGCAAGAACAGAAGGCCCCAGCTGAAGGAGTAGTAAAGATCTGGCGCTTGAACCGGAGTGAGAGAGTGTTACAGCCCAGTGAGGTGGCTTGTTTGAGAGCATCCGTCAATCTGAACTGGAAGCAGCCAGGCCCTTTCATCATCCTTGAAGCGGACGGTCAGGATAAAGACATGGGGTTGGAGATAATTCCAGAAGTGATCTCAACCAGGGCATTACAGAGAAGTCACGGGAAGATCTCAGTTAAGGCCTGCAACACAACAGCCTCACCTGTGAAGATGCCAGCTCGGATGTTGCTGGGGCAAACAAACCCAGCCATCCCGGTGTCACCATGTGATTTGAGGAGGGGAGAAGAAGATGAAATCTCTGTGGAGGAGTTCTATCCAAAGAATACTCCTCTCTCACCTGCCTGGAGGGAAAGGGCCAAGACCCAGCTCCTAAGGTGGGGGGCCGCATTCTCCTGGAGCGATTTTGATGTGGGATGCGCAAAAAGTGCCTAACACTGGATCCGTCTTCAAGAGGATAAGCCATTTCGAGAAAGAGTAAGACGGATTCCTTTAGGGGACTTGGAAGACCTGCGTGAACAGCTGGCAGAGTTGAAGAGAGCAGGTGTTATGCGAGAGTCTCTGAGTCCATACGCTTCTCCAATAGTGGTGGTGCGGAAGAAAAATGGGTCGCTGCGGTTGTGTATCGACTGCAGGACACTAAACCGAAGGACCATTCCTGATCAATATACCACCCCAAGGATAGAAGACGCCTTACAGAGCCTGTCAGAGGCGAAATGGTTTAACGTGCTGGATTTGAAGAGCGGGTACTACCAAATCCCCATGCACCCTGAAGATAGAGAGAAGACCGCTTTCATTACCCCAGTGGGATTCTTTGAATTTGATCGCATGCCTCAAGGCCTGTCTGGTGCCCCGGCCACCTTTCAAAGGTTGATGGAGAAGACTGTGGCTGACATGAACCTGATTGAGGTATTGGTGTACTTAGAAGACATCATTGTGTTTGGCAAGACTTTAGAGGAGCATGAAGAGTGACTGGAAAAGGTCCTCAAGAGACTCCATGACAAAGGCTTGAAGCTCTCCATGGAAAAATGCCAGTTTTATCAACCTTCGGTCAACTACCTTGGTCATATCGTGTCTGCCGATGGAGTGGCCACTGACCCTCAGAAACTGGAAGCCGTTACCTCATGGCTGAGGCCCACTAATGTGACCGAGCTCAGGTCATTTCTGGGATTCTGTTCATATTACCGGAGATTCGTCGAGGGATTTGCTAAGATTGCTCGTCCACTCGAAGAGCTATTGAAAAGTAAAGGGGAAGATGATGATCCAGATTCAGTTAAACCTGTAAGACCAGCTGGAGGGCCCCGGAAGCCCTAAGAGTCCATTCAGGAACAGTGGACCGCCCAGTGTGAGGAGGCATTAAGGCAGCTGAAGTGGGGCCTTACAACTGCTCCAGTCTTGGCCTATGCAGATCCAGCTAAGCCGTACGAACTACATGTAGATGCCAGCCAAGATGGGTTAGGTCGGAGTTTGGCACCCGCTGAGAAGAACTACCCCACACACAAGCTCGAGTTCCTGGCCTTGAAGTGGGCAGTAGTGGATTAACTGAAGGATTACCTATATGGAGCAGAGTTCGTAATCAAGACAGACAATAATCCCCTCATATACCTACTCACTACAGCCAAGTTGGATGCCACGGGTCACAGATGGTTGGCTGCCCTATCAGACTTTACCTTCAGCCTGAAGTACCGGCCAGGGGTCGGGAACAAGGACCCCACTGTTCCCGAGGCTCCGCAGAAGAATGGACTCAGCTGACCCCTGAGGGGGGGAGAGCCCTTTGTCAAGGAGCAGAACAGCAAGTTAAAGGTGGAGCCAGGGCTGAAGAAGTTGGAGTGTCAGCCGCTGGGGTGCCTAGATGTTATTGCAATATCACCCAAGTCGGGGATGAAGGTCTGCCAAAGCTTTCCCAGAAGGACCTGCAAAGGAACCAGTTGGAAGATCTCCTCTGTAGCCTGGCATTAAAGGCCTTGGAGAGCCAACGCCCTGACCTGCTCCTCACTAACTCTCCGAAGGACGCCTGCTTGCTGCACAAAGAGTGGGATTGGTTGCAGCTGCAACAAGGGGTGGTCTACCGAAGGGGCCCCTCTGAAGATCCTGAAGAGAAATGGCAGTTATTCCTACCACAAAAACATTGGGAGACAGTGTTAGTTGCTCTACATGACCATCATGGCCATCTAGGGTCCGAGAGGACTTTTCAACTAATGAGGGACCGATTCTATTGGCCCCGCATGCATGCTAAAGTTGAGGGCTTCTGCCACTCTTGCCTTAAATGTATCCAAAGGAAGACTTTGCCTCACTGAGCCGCCCCTATAGGCCACCTCCAGAGCCAGGGACCACAGGAGCTGGTGTGCATTGACTTTCTGTGCCTTGAGTCTGATCTGAGTGGGCAGGGAAATATCCTGGTGATAACTGACCATTTCACCCGTTATGCCCAGGCATTTCCCACAAAGTATCAACAAGCATCCACAGTGGCCAAAGTCTTAGTAGAGAAATTCTTTGTGCATTATGGTCTGCCCCAGCGTATCCACTCCGATCAAGGGAGAGACTTTGCGAGCAGCCTCATTAAGAGACTTTTAGATTTGCTGGGCATCAAGAAATCTAGAACCACCCTGTACCATCTTCAAGGAGATCCCCAACCAGAAAGATTCAACAGAACTCTTTTGAAAATGCTTGGAACTTTAACTGCAGAGCAAAAGCAACACTGGAGCAAGCACATAGCGGCTATAGTACATGCTTACAACAGCACTGAAAATTATGCCACAGGATACTCTCCTTATCGTTAGATGTTTGGGCGAGAGGCCCGGCTGCCAGTAGATCTAGTTTTCGGCACCTCTCTGGACCATACCTCAGCAACTTCCCACAGAGGGTATGTGGAAAAGCCTGAAGACTGCCTATGATAAGGCTTAAGCTGCTTCAGATGCTCAAGGACAGAGGAACAAAAGAAATTTCGACCTCAGGGTGCGAGTACAGGATTTACAACCAGGTGATAGAGTGTTGCTGAGGAATCTAGGTGTACCTGGGAAACACAAATTGGCTGATCGCTGGAAGTCACAGCCCTATGTTATCTGCAAACAACTCCCAGGACTGCCAGTGTACCAGATTTAGCCAGAGGGATGCACAGGCCCACTAAAGACTTGACATCACAATCATCTTTTGCCTCTGTCGGAGGCAGTCGGTGTACCACTGCAGCAAGATTCACCGTCCACATCCAAAATCTCTCAGAGGCCCCGACCAGTGACTAGATCTCAGACTGTGCCTCTTGGTGTAGATCAGTGGTTCTCAACCCCTCTAGTGCTGTGACCCCTTGATAAAATTTCCCAAGCTGCGGGGACCCTTAACAGTAAAAATTTTGTAGTGTGGGTTGTCAGCACCCAAGGCAAGACAAGTAGTTTGCGCCCCTAACCCACGGACATTTAGCGCTCCCTGAGTCCCTTCCACTCGTACAGTATTAAAATCCCTTATGGTACATTTTAGGATGTACCACTCTCTCTCTTTGTTCTCCTTTCTTTCCCTTTCATCTCTCTCTCTATCCTCCAGCCCCTCCCACTTCACATTCCTTACAAGTCAGCTGACCTCTAGTCTCTGCCCCCCAGCCATGCCGTGAACTGAATGGCCGGCTGCGATGAGGCTAAGTGGGCGGCCACAGGCTCCAGGGACAGCCCTGCTGGGCGTCTGCGAAAAGGCTGGGAGAGCGGTGCAGGCTTCAGGAACAGCCCAGGATTGGGTGACCCCTGGCAAATCGTCATTCGACCCCCGAGGGGGTCCCAACCCCCAGGTTGAGAACCACTGGTGTAGATGATGAGGACAGCGAAGATGAAGAGATGGGAATAACTGGTTTGTGGCCATCTCTCACACCAGAGATTGCTACCACCCTTTTTCCTCATCCCACGGTGACAGACAGTGGAGTTCTCCGACCAGAGGCCCCCAAGTTTGTGCCGCAGGACAGATCTTTGGAAGATCTGGAAGACCCCCAATCTTCCTTGTTAGAAACAGACTCTGAGGGTTCTTCTTCCTTCATTGAAGCGGAAATGCAGGAAGCTGAAATGCAAGAAACCAAGATACAGGAAGCTGAAGTAGATGTGTAGGAGGAAGAAGTGGCCATGAAGGAAGACGATACCAGTGTGCCTGTAACACCAGAACCTAAAGAACAGAGAGCGAAGAGAGTTATTCAATCACCCAAGAGACTAACCTATGACTTTCTGGGTGAATGCTCCGAGGAGATTTGTCTTCTTTCAAAAAGGACTCCTGAAATGCAAGGTCCTTCCACCGCTGATTTGGTGGAGGACAACCCCATCTCACCCCCTGGCACATCTATACAGGAGACTTCAGTGTCAGTAACAAGTGGACAGAACAGTCTCCCTCCTTGTGACAATTGATGGGAGGCTCCTCTGTCAGCCCTGTGTCATGGTATGAACCGTTTGAGTTTAAACTCTTCTTTGATAATGCAACTTGTTTGTTGTCATGTGAGCATTAACCTATTTTTTTCCGCTTGTATATAAAAGCATGTAACAGGTCACGAACTTTGACTGTCTGTGGGGACCAAAGTTTTCAAGTGGGGGGAGTATGTAACGCAGGGGTTTTGACCAAAGTTATCATGCTAAACAATGTGTTGTTTCTTAAGTAAGGGTTTGGCTCCCTCTAGTGGCCTCTAAAACTTTGTCATGACTTGTTCTCTATTTCAGAAGCAAACAGTTATGCATTGTGGGATTGGTAGTTTATGAGGAAGTGACTCATGTGCTTAACTCAGTCTGGGAACTACTGACCCACAATGCCAAGTCACAGAACAGCCTGCTGGGTAAACAGATAAAAAGGAGAGCGCGGCCATCTTTCGGCCTCTTGGGACGCCATTCAACAACCAGCAGGGAGGTCTGTGTTGTGTGACCAAAAGACTGCGGCCTGCACGGCACAGAGCAGGGTCGCCAGCCTCTGAGGGACTTCAGGATACAGCCCTACGAGCCACACAAGCGGATTGGTGTGCAGTGCGTGGACGTCTGGAAGTTCCTGCATCCCAGCCATCCGGAGGAGAGGTACAGCGTGGCGGCGCCATCTTTCGTCAGACTGAGACATCAGGAGGAGAGCCCGGACGGAGCCTCACAGCCTCTGGGTCTATTTTGGTGAGAAGGGCACCTTCCCATTTCAGTAAAGTGTACTATTAGCTGAGTGTGTTACCTACAGACTGCTGGTGAGACTTGTAGTCCCACAGAAGTGATCTCACTTATCCACAGACTGCATACAGCTGAACTCCAGGGTCTGTTTCCCCTGTGCTATAAAGTCATTACTGAATTACACTCACTGATAAGGAGGAAGTATTATAAGATCCCTATATCTTCAGTTACACAGTTACCAGCGCATCATTTATTCTACAGTTTGCTTTCTATTTGTTTCCCTGTTTGGATTACAAATACGGCAGTTTAAACCATAAGCTAGCTGAAGATTCTGGAGACAAGGAACTTTTATCGTCTTTTACAAGGCGTCACGATTCTACCTTGAATTTGGGACATTGCATTACAACCTAGAGGGAGCCCTTGAGTACAAGTTAAATATTGTATTGTAATATTGAATGTGGGAAACATTATACTGCAGTTTTGGTGTGTGTGAATTGAGGCTTCGGTGGGAAAGTGTTTAATATAAGTCTTGGAGAATATTGAACACTTGTCCCACTGTACACCTGTTTGCATATACTCCCTATGGTGGTCATTGAATCCACAGTTTCACATATACATTGACTGTTATCTATTGTCATTTATTATCTCTGAGTTATCACATTGTTCGTTGTGTTTAATATCCACTTTAGTGTGAGTCTCTATCTACTACTACTGGAGAAGTGACGGGTTCCAAGGTTACGGTAAATATACTGTATGGTGTATCATTACTGTGTTTCTCTCTACTGCTGGGTCCTACACTAATATTACCATACAGGTGTGCCAGAGGGGTTGAGACCGTTCTTGGGGTTGAGAGGCAGGGTGCAAAATCAAACATTCATCAGCAGTTCCTACGGGGGTTGTGCTACATCAATATTGGGTGACTTCCTATTGTGATTATATAAAGATGCCAATAATTATTTGTTTGTTGATTTTGTAGGTAAGGAAAGATCTCTTTCTATGGTAGAAGATTGTAAAAGGTCTCTACTACTGAAACTAAACAAGTACTTGAGCAGCAAAAACAAGGCTGGATTTCTGACCATTTACAAGATAAATATGGAGCTTGCGAGGAATCAGAAGATATGGGAATATGGAACAGCAAAGGCCGATAAGAAAAACAAAGTGATCATGATGGTTGGTGAAACAGGATCTGGTAAAACAACCCTGATTAACACTATGATCAACTACATCTTTGATGTGGACTGGAAGGATGAACACCGGATCCAGCTAATTGAGGAGAGTAGTGAGAAGAGTCAAGCTCACAGCCAAACATCGAGTATCACCATCTACCAGGTCAACCATGACGATCACTTCCAAATCCCTTACTCTTTAACCATTATTGACACTCCGGGGTTTGGAGATACCAGAGGGATAGATCAGGATGAGAAAATAATGCAGAAGATACGAGAATTTTTTTATAAATGCAAATTCACGGAAATTGATGCGATTTGTTTTGTGGTTCCGTCTACTTTGGCTCGGTTAACTCCAACACAGGCGTACATCTTTGACAACGTTTTGTCTATTTTTGGGAATGACATCAAGGATAATATAGTCTTCTTCACAACCTTCGCCGAAGTCGGGGAACCGAACGTTCTCTCTGCAATTATGGAGGCTGACGTTCCATGTGCGAAATCTAAAGATGGAAAACCTGTGTACTTCAAGGTCAATAACAGCATGCTGTATGCTAATAACCACCCCGATGAAGAGGACGACGATGGCTGCCTGGCTCATGAAATACAATGGAAGATGGGAATGAAAAGCATTGAGAAATTTCTTTTACACTTTTTGCCTGGATTAGCCAGTAAAGATCTAAGTTTAACGAAGAAAGTTCTGTCAGAAAGACATACTTTGGAGGTAGTTTTGGATGGGCTTGTCCAAAAAATTGAGGAGGTAATGTTTAAACAGCATGAACTGAAAGAAACAGATACAAATCTGAATCAACACAAGACGGTTATTGAAAGCAACAAGGATTTTAAATTTGAGGTGACAGAAACTGTAAAAAAAAAGATAGACTCTGAGACTGAAAACTCAACCAACTGCCATGAGTGCAGCTCTACATGTCACCGAGATTGCCTTGTGTATTTTGACTCCCTGGTTTATTTTTGTGAAGTTTTTAATATCAAGGGAACTTGTCGCGTGTGTGGACATAAGTCTAGCACACATTTTTCAGAAATGTCTTACTGGCAAACTGTTGTTGACAAAAAAATGAAAAGTTATGTAGAAGTAAAAGAAAAATATGAAAAAGAGGAGAACATGACACTGACCCTATCAAAGGTTCTCATAAAATTGAAGGATGACATCAAGAAGGCAGAGGAAGAGGCCCTGAAACTTATTCAGGAAGTGGCCAGGATCCTTAAACGACTCCAAGAGATCGCCTTAAAGCCAAATCCAATGTCTGCTGTGGACTACATCCAGCTGCTAATCGAAAAAGAGAAGCGGGAAGGAAAGAGAGGATTCATGGAGAGAATTAAAATGATGGAAGAAACTGTTAAAAGATTTAGTATCCTCAGTAATATTCAGTCTCAAGGAGCAGATGCCAGCTTTGACACATTTGTCAATCCGAAGGGTCCCAATTAGAGAACAGATAGAAAACAGGTGGGAAAATGTATGTTTATGCCTTAGGCTACTTACTGATTTTTTTTTTTTTTTCTTGACCCATGCAAAAAAAAACAAAAAAAAAAACAAAAAAAACAAAACAACTGATAATTAGTGAATAAATGGACAAGCATAGCTAGTAGTATTTAGTCACATATAACTAGGCTTGTTCTGAAATGTTGAAGACATTTTGCTGCTCATCCAAGTAGCTCCATCAGCTTTAATGAATGTCGGGAACATACCCCAGTATTTGTAGTCACATGATTAACCCCTTGCCTACCGGGCACTTTCACCCCCTTCCCGCCCAGGCCAATTTTCAGCTTTCAGCGCTCTCACACTTTGAATGACAGTTGCGCGGTCATGCTACACTGTAACCATGTGAAATTTTTTATCATTTTATTCACACAAATAGAGCTTTCTTTTGGTGGCATTTTATTACTGCTGGGATTTTTATTTTTTTACAAAAAAAAAAAAAGGTTTTCTTAGTTTCTTTCAGTAAATTTTGTAAATAAGTAATTTTTCTCCTTCACTGAGGGGCACTGATAGGCTGTACTGATGGGCGCTGATGAGGCGGCACTTATGGGCACTGATGAGGAAGCACTAATATGCCGCACTTATGGGCACTGATAGGTGGCACTGATATGTGTCACTGTTAGGTGGCACTGATGGGTGGCACTGGTGGACACTGATAGGTGGCAGTGATGGGCACTGATAGGCGGCACTGGTGGGCACTGATAGGCAGCACTGATGGGCATTTATGGGTGGCACTGATGGTCATTGATGGGCAGCAATAATGGTCATTGATAGGCAGCACTGACTGGCATCACTAATGGGCACTGATTGGTAGCACTTTTGGGCACTGATGCTGGCACTGGTGGGCACTGATTGCTGGTACTGGTGGCACTGTATTGTAATCAGGGCAATGATGATCAGTGCCCTTATTACATGTCTGGATGTCCCCTGGGAGGAGATGCCGCTGATCGACTCTCTTTGCCACACACTCTGTCAGTGTGAGGCGATGAGAGCCGATTACCAGCATTTCCGTGTTTACATGTGACTGGCTGTGATTGGACACAGCCGATCACATGGTTAAAAAGCCGCGGCTCTTTACAAAGATCAGGGTTGCGCCAAGTCCTAGCAACATGGCGCTACCGTGATGGCCGTGCTGCGCGCCCCCCCCGCGGGCGTGGCCGTTCGGGTGTGCCATCATATGACGTCCACCCAGAACGAGAGCCGCACCGTCCCTCCGTCATTTGATGGTGGACGGGCGGCAAGCAAATAACTTAACCCCTTGACGCCGACCTCACACAAAAATGTGGCCCCACTAGACTGGGATTTTGTCCATGGGGCCGCATATTTGCGCATCTCCCTTTGTGCCGGGAGCACCCAACACGGCGAGGGCCGGGCCCCGTACTAGTGATCAGAACCAAGAACACCTGACTCTGGATCACCTGATCGCTGTGATAGCCTCTGACTGGCTACCACAGTGATCAGTCACAGCCCGTGTTTTCTCTCTCTGTGAATGGAAGAGAGGGATGCCTCATTTTTTTTGTTTTTTTTTGACAACCAGTTGTCCTCTGTCCAAAATCCGCACTTCACTGTCCTCGAAAGCAGGTCCCTTTTCCTTAAACTCTTCACGCCAACCAAACGCACATATGTGACCTCTCAGTGTGTGGGCCTTCAGACCTGGGAAGAAATCGTGCCCTATCATTGGTGTCAGTGAAAGGATTAGTGTTAATTGACCTCAGAGCTATAAAACGATATAAAAGACATAGATTAATGTAGCTCTGTATTCATTAATATATATACAGGATCTCACACAAGTGAGTACACCCCTAACATTTGTGTAAATCTTTTCTTCTAT
This sequence comes from Aquarana catesbeiana, assembly GCF_042186555.1. Lineage (NCBI taxonomy): Eukaryota > Metazoa > Chordata > Amphibia > Anura > Ranidae > Aquarana > Aquarana catesbeiana. Next base: position 647,270,384 of record NC_133328.1, on the reverse strand, counting down.
CTTTTCATGTGACAACACTGAAAAGAAATGACACTTGTCTACAATGTAAAGTAGTGAGTGTACAGCTTGTATAACAGTGTAAATTTGCTGTCCCCTCAAAATAACTCAACACACAGCCATTAATGTCTAAACCGCTGGCAACAAAAGTCAGTACACCCCTAAGTGAAAATGTCCAAATTGGGCCCATTAGCTATTTTCCCTCCCCGGTGTCATGTGACTCGTTAGTGTTACAAGGTCTCAGGTGTGAATGGGGAGCAGGTGTGTTCAATTTGGTGTTATCGCTCTCATTCTCTCATACTGGTCACTGGAAGTTCAATATGGCACCTCATGGCAAAGAACTCTCTGATGATCTGAAAAAAAGAATTCTTGCTCTACATAAAGATGGCCTAGGCTATAAGAAGATTGCCAAGACCCTGAAACTGAGCTGCAGCACAGTGGCCAAGACCATAAAGCGGTATAACAGGACAGGGTCCACTCAGAACAGGCCTCGCCATGGTCCACCAAAGAAGTTGAGGTCACGTGCTCAGCATCATATCCAGAGGTTGTCTTTGGGAAATAGACGTATGAGTGATGCCAGCATTGCTGCAGAGGTTGTAGGGGTGGGGGGTCAGCCTGTCAGTGCTCAGACCATACTCCACAAAGTGCATCAAATTGGTCAGCATGGCTGTCGTCCCAGAAGGAAGCCTCTTCTAAAGATGATGCACAAGAAAGTCCACAAACAGTTTGCTGAAGACAAGCAGACTGAGGACATGGATTACTGGAACCATGTCCTGTGGTCTGATGAGACCAAGATAAACTTATTTGGTTCAGATGGTGACAAGCGTGTGTGGGGGCAACCAGGTGAGGAGGACAAAGACAAGTGTGTCTTGTCTACAGTCAAGCATGGTGGTGGGACTGTCATGGTCTGGGGCTGCATGAGTGCTGCCGGCGCTGGGGAACTACAGATCATTGAGGGAACCATGAATGCCAACATGTACTGTGACATACTGAAGCAGAGCATGATCCCCTCCCTTCAGAGACTGGGCCGCAGGGCAGTATTCCAACATGATAACCACCCCAAACACATCTCCAAGACCACCACTGCCTTGCTAAAGAAGCTGAGGGTAAAGGTGATGGACTTGCCAAGCATGTCTCCAGACCTAAACGCTATTGAGCATCCTCAAACGGAAGGTGGAGGAGCCCAAAGTCTCTAACATCCACCAGCTCCATGATGTTGTCATGGAGGAGGGAAAGAGGACTCCAGTGGCAACCTGTGAAGCTCTGGTGAACTCCATGCCCAAGAGGGTTAAGGCAGTCCTGGAAAATAATGGTGGTCACATAAAATATTGACACCTTGGGCCCAATTTGGAGATTTTCACTTAGGGGTGTACTGACTTTTGTTGCCAGCGGTTTAGACATTAATGGCTGTGTGTTGAGTTATTTTGAGGGGACAGCAAATTTACACTGTTATACAAGCTGTACACTCACTACTTTACATTGTAGACAAGTGTCATTTCTTCAGTGTTGTCACATGAAAAGATAGAAGAAAATATTTACAAAAATCTGAGAGGTATACTTACTTTTGTGAGATACTGTACATTACCAAAAGTATTGGGACACCTGCCTTTACACGCACACAAACTTTAATGACATCCCGGTCTTAGCCCGTAGGGTTCAATATTGAGTTGGCCCACCCTTTGCAGCTATAACAGCTTCAACTCTTCTGGAAAGGCCGTCCACAAGGTTTAGGAGGGTTTCTATGGGAATGTTTGATCATTCTTCCAAAAGCACATTTGTGAGGTCAGACACTGATGTTGGATGAGAAGGCCTGGCTCGCAGTCACCGCTCTAATTCATCCCAAAGGTGTTCTATCGGGTTGAGGTCAAGTAAGTCAAGTAAGTTCCTCCACCCCAAACTCACTCATCCATGTCTTTATGGACCTTTCTTTGTGCACTGGTCCAAATCATTTGGTGGAGGGAGGATTATGGTGTGGGGTTGTTTTTCAGGGGTTGGGTTTGGCCCCTTGGTTCCCATGAAGGGAACTTTTAAGGCGTCAGCATACCAAGACATTTTGGACAATTTCATGCTCCCAACTTTGTGGGAACAGTTTGGGGATGGTCCCTTCTTGTTCCAACATGACTGCCCACCAGTGCACAAAGCAAGGTCCATAAAGACTTGGATGAGCGAGTTTGGGGTGGAGGAACTTAACTGGCCTGCACAGAGTCCTGACCTCAACCCCATAGAACCCCTTTGGGATGAATTAGAGATGTAGGCCTTCTCGTCCAACATCAGTGACTGACCTCACAAATGCTCTTCTGAAAGAATGGTCAAACATCCCCATAGACACACTCCTAAACCTTGTGGACGGCCTTCCCAGAGGAGATGAAGCTGCTATAGCTGCAAAGGGTGGGCCAACTCAATATTGAACCCTATGGACTAAGACTGGGATGCCATTAAACTTCATGTAAAGGCAGGCGTCCCAATACTTTTGGTAAAATATATAAATTAATGAATACAGAGCTACATTAATCTTTTATATGTTTTTATAGCGCTGAGGTCATTTTTGAATTTTTATTGGACTTTCATTTTTTTTTATTATATTCTATACTAACATAAAACAATTGAAATAATTATTTAGAAAACAAGGACTGAGAGATTAATATGATGAAGTTTTCCTCTCAATCTGTTGTGTAGCACAGGAAATGGAATTATTAATTAGCAGCTTTGTTTACTAACTAGACTTTGTTTACAACCAGCTGATCTAATACTCTGATTTATTATGTAGTAAATGTAAAGCAATGTTGTGCAGATCTGATTATTACTATAATGTTCTCCTTTTTTTTCTGTACACGAATTATAATAAAATAAATGGAGCTGATTGTGTCTGAACAATGGCTGGATGATGGACGTGGTGAAGGACAACCAATGCCTTGGGACCTTTGGAGTATACTTGTATCTAAAGCAAAGAGGATTTTTTTTTTGTTTTTTTTTTCAATTTTCAATAGAGTTGTAAAATCCTCTCAGGCTTTTCTTTTCTTTTTTTTACATTTTTTATTCATTTGGGGAGATTTTCATTCACTTCCCGTCCAAGAGACGCAACAGGAAGCGGGAGACAATCTGAGAGACAGTTGTCCCTGCTACCAATTTCCCCATTAGAAGATTTCCCCTTCTATTCCTGTTCCAGAGAAAACAACATTTTCCATTTCCCCTCACCTGTAGTCTGTATTATAATGCTCACAAGTAGGGATGGGCTTTATGTTCGGGTTGAACGTGAGTTTGACTCGAACATTGGCTGTTCGCCGAACAGCAAACAATTTGGGGTGTTCACGGCAAATTCGAAAGCCGCGGGACACCCTTTAAAAGTCTATGGGAGAAATCAAAAGTGCTAATTTTAAAGGCTTATATGCAAGTTATTGTCATAAAAAGTGTTTGGGGACCCGGGTCCTGCCCCAGGGACATGGATCAATGCAAAAAAAAGTTTTAAAAACGGCAGTTTTTTTGGGAGCAGTGATTTTAATAATGCTTAAAGTGAAACAATAAAAGTGTAATATTCCTTTAAATTTTGTACCTGGGGGGTGTCTATAGTATGCCTGTAAAGGGGCTCATGTTTCCCATGTTTAGAACAGTCTGACAGCAAAATTACATTTGTAAAGGAAAAAAAGTCATTTAAAACTACTCGCGGCTATAATGAATTGTCGGTCCGACAATACACATAAAAGTTCATTGATAAAAACGGCATGGGATTTCCCCACAGGGGAACCCCCGAACCAAAATTTAAAAAAAAATACGTGGGGGTCCCCCTAAATTCCATACCAGGCCCTTCAGGTCTGGTATGGATATTAAGGGGAACCCCGTGCCAAAATTTAAAAAAAATGGCGTGGGGGTCCCCCTTAAAATCCATACCAGACCCTTATCTGAGCACGTAACCTGGCAGGCCATAGGAAAAGAGGGGGGTGAGAGAGCGCCCCCCCCTCCTGATCCATACCAGGCCACATGTCCTCAACATTGGGAGGGTGCTTTGGGGTAACCCCCAAAGCACCTTGTCCCCATGTTAATGGGGAGAAGGGCCTCATCCCCACAACCCTTGCCCGGTGGTCGTGGGGGTCTGCGGGCGGGGGGCTTTTCAGAATCTGGAAGCCCCCTTTAACAAGGGGACCCCCAGATCCTGCCCCCCCTGTGTGAATTGGTAATGGGGTATAAATGTACCCCTACCATTTCACAAAAAAAGTGTCAAAAAGATTAAAAAAACCCAAGAGATGGTTTTTGACAAGTCCTTTATTAATTTCTTCTTCTTTCATCTTCTTTCTTCTGATCTTCCTACGGTGTTTTTCTTCTTCCTCCATCTTCTTATTCTCCATCTTCTTCTTCTCCATCTTCTTCTTCCTCCGCTCTTCTCGTCCCACATCTTCCTTCTGCTTCTTCTGCACTCCGTCCGCACGATCCACCTCAGTGTGACACTTCGGTTCTTGTGACACTTCTAATATAATGGAGGGCGGGGCCACCCGGTGACCCTGCCCTGCTATGACGCACAGGGAGTTCCCTATGGCTTTCTCCGTGTTGTCAGAGGGGGTGGGGTCACCCGGTTACGTAACTGGGTGACCCCGCCCCCCTCTGACAACACGGGGAATGTCATAGGGAAGTCCCCGTGCATCAGAGGAGGGCGGGGTCACCGGGTGGCCCCACCCTCCGTTATATAAGAAACGTCAGAAGAAGCGAAGCGTCACACGGCTGAAGACTCCCACTGAGGCAGATTGTGCAGACGGAGCGGAGAAGAAGCCGGAGGATGATGCGGGACGAGAAGAGCGGAGGAAGAAGAAGATGGGGAAGAAGAAGATGGAGGAAGAAGAAGAACACCAAAGGAAGACCAGAAGAAAGAAGATGAAAGAAGAAGTAATGAATAAAGGACTTGTCAAAAACCGTCTCTTGTGTTTTTTAACCTTTTTGACACTTTTCTGTGAAATGGTAGGGGTAAATTTGTACCCTATTACCAATTCACACAAGGGGGGTCGCGATCTAGGCGTCCCCATGTTAAAGGGGGCTTCCAGATTCCGATAAGCCCCAGGCCCGCAGACCCCCACAACCACCGGGCAAGGGTTGTGAAGATGAGGCCCTTCTCCCCATCAACATGGGGACAAGGTGCTTTGGGGGCTACCCCAAAGCACCCTCCCAATGTTGATTGCATGTGGCCTGGTACGGTTCAGGGGGGGCGCTCTCTCGTCCCCCCCTCTTTTCCTGCGACCTGCCAGGTTGTGTGCTCGGATAAGGGTCTGGTATGGATTTTTGGGGGAACCCCACGCCATTTTTTTTAATTTTGGTGCGGGGTTCCCCTTAAAATCCATACCAGACCTGAAGGGTCTGGTATGGATTTTGAGGGGGACCCCCACGCCATTTTTAAAAAAAAATTTGGCACGGGGTTCCCCTTAATATCCATACCAGACATGAAGGGCCTGGTATGGAATTTGGGGGGACCCCCACGCATTTTTTTTTTTGAAATTTTGGTTCCGGGTTCTCCTGTGGGGAAATTCCTTGCCGTTTTTATCAATGAACTTTTATGTGTATTGTCGGACCGACAATTCATTAATAGCCGTGAGTAGTTTTAAATGACTTTTTTTCCTTTAGAAATGACATTTTGCTGTCAGACTGTTCTAAATACGGGAAACATGCTCCCCTTTACAGGCATACTATAGACACCCCCCAGGCACGAAATTTAAAGGGATATTACACTTTTATTGTTTCACTTTAAGCATTATTAAAATCACTGCTCCTGAAAAAACGTCCATTTTTAAAACTTTTTTTTGCACTGATCCATGTCCCCTGGGGCAGGACCCGGGTCCCCAAACACTTTTTATGACAATAACTTGCATATTAACCCTTAAACGTAGCACTTTTGATTTTTCCCATAGACAATTCACTATAGCCGCTATTACTTCATGACTTTTTTTCCCTTTAGAAATGTCATTTTGCTGTCAGACAGTTCTATACACGGGAAAAAAGCGCCACTTTACAGGCATGCTATAGACACCCCCCAGATAGGAAATTTAAAGGAATATTACACTTTTATTGTTTCACTTTAAGCTTTATTAAAATCACTGCTCCCGAAAAAACGTCCATTTTTAAAACTTTTTTTGCATTGATCCATGTCCCCTGGGGCAGGACCCGGGTCCCCAAACACATTTATGACAATAACTTCCATATAAGCCTTCAAAATGAGCACTTTTGATTATTCATCTTCGTGTCCCATAGACTTTAACGATGTTCGCGTGTTCGAACAAATTTTTTGCCTGTTCGCAAGTTCTGGATGCAAACCCGAACCGGGGGGGGTGTTCGGTTCATCCCTACTCACAAGAATAAAGAGGGAGGGTGAATCTCCCAAGTGGGGGTACAAACAGAAATAAAGACCTGACGGGGGGTCTAATCCCTTCCACACTCTAGAGAAAAGAAGAAAAAAAAAACACTTTTGGCGTTACATACACTTTACTTCTTAGAAGGATGTTGAGTTGATATGAGCTTTCTATTTCCAAGAGCAAATACCTGTATACAGACCAGCAGTGCACTAGGTATATACTGTACTAGATATAGCAAGAGCCTGTACAGACATCTTATATAATGAATGCTTCAAGCTGCTGGCTTTGTGAGCACTGCAAAACCAACCAATGGGGTTGAGGACACCATCTGTTTCCCAGCCAGAAAAGTCCAATCACACTGTAGAGGCCATGCACACTCTGCTGTACTTCATATACATGTATACTATATTGCCAAAAGTATTGGTACACCTGCCTTTACACGCACATCAATTTTACTGGCATCCCAGTCTTAGTCCGTAGGGTTCAATACTGAGTTGGCCCACCCTTTGCAGCTATAACAGCTTCAACTCTTCTGAGAAGGCTGTCCACTAGGTTTAGGAGGGTGTCTATGGGAATGTTTAACCATTCTTCCAGAAGAGCATTTGTGAGGTTTATTCATTCCAAAGGTGTTCTATTAGGTTGAGGTCAGGACTCTGTGTCAGTCAAGTTCCTCCACCCAAACTCATCCATGTCCTTATAGACCTTACTTTGTGCACTGGTGCCATGCCCAAACTGTTCCTACAAAGTTGGGAGCATGAAATTGTCCAAAATGTCTTGGTATGCTGATGCCTTAAGAGTTCCCTTCACTGGAACTAAGGGGGCAAGCCCAACCCCTGAAAAACAACCCAACAGTATAATCCCCCCTCCACCAAATTATTTGGACCAGTGCAGAAAGGAAGGTCCATAAAGACATGGGGTGGAGGAACTTGACTGATCTGCACAGTTTCCCGACCTCAACCTGACAGAGCACCTTTGGAATGGATTAGAGAGCCAGGCCTTCTCATCCAACATCAGTACCTGACCTCACAAATGGGCTTCTGGAAGAATGGTCCAACATTCCCATAGACACACTCCTAAACCTTGTGGACGGCCTTCCCAGAAGAGTTGAAGCTGTTATATCTGCAAAGGGTGGGCCAACCCAATATTGAACCCTACGGACTAATGCCGCGTACACACAGTCAGACTTTACGACGGGAAATGTTCGATGTGAGCTTGTTGTCGGAAAGTCCAACTGTGTGTATGTTCCATCGAACATTTGCTGTTGGAATTTCCGCACACAAATGTTTTTCTCGGCTCGTCGTACGTGTTGTACGTCACTGCGTTCTCATGTTTGGAATTTTGGGCCAACATTTGTGTGACCGTGTGTATGCAAGACAAGTTTGAGCCAACATCCTTCGGAAAAAAATCCACAGTTTTGTTGGCGGAAAGTCCGATCGTGTGTACACGGCATAAGACTGGGATGCCATTAAAGTTCATGTGAGTGTAAAGGCAGGCGCCCCAATACTTTTGATAATATAATGTAGCTCTTTTGCCTCAGTGGTACAAACAATTGGGGACAGCCTCCAGGACCCTATCGCATCTTTCTGTGCCTGGTTGATTGACACACTTCATGGGCTAGTTTTGTTACCTATTATCCCTACACAGTGTGAGCCATACACACTACTTGGGAATTTTCTTGTTGGTTTGTCGGCCTAACAGTGCTACTTTTGTTTTGGTTTTGTCTTTTTTATGGGTACTGTGTGCCCTCTGGTTTTCTTTTAGTTGGTCGGTACACCCTTGCGTGTGCTGTGCCACCATAGGTTTCTGTACCCTTCTTAAAAACCTTCAATAAAAAGAATAATAACAAAAAGAACAATCTCCTCATGAGAGGTGCTCGGGCAATGCTGTACCAGTGGTCTTCAGCTACTTCGATGTTGGCAAAACTTTGCAGCCCTCCAAAATGGGCTGGGGAAGCCCAGAAGAAACACTAGAGAACAAGAAACAGAGGGTGCACCAGCCTTTCGCATTACCTTAATAATACATTTATTTGATGATAAAATAGATGTATACTGAAAACAGCTTGAAAAATCAAACTCATCAATATCTAACTGCCCTAGACCACCTGGTCCACTAAACAGGTCCCAACCAAGAGAAGATCTTCAACAATGGCTCCCCTCAAAATGTGTCAGCCATCCTTAAGGGTCTTCTCATGTTTGGGACCTGTTTAGTGGACCAGGCGGTCTATTACAGTTGGATGTTGATGAGCTTGATTTTTCATGCTGTTTTGAGTATACATCTGTTTTATCATCAAATAAAGTTATTATTAAGGTAATGCGTAAGGCTGGTGCGCCCTCTGTTTCTTGTTTTCTAAAAGTTCTCACAGATGCAGGTTGAGGGGCTTCGGTATGTCTGTTCTGAGTGGAGACAATTGTTTTTCTTTAGTTTTCTCCGGGATTAGTAATTCCCGGATCAGGTTCTGGAGTCTCGAGGCTTTGAAGAGTCTTGGGAGGGACGAAGCCTCTAACTGTATGTCTATGTCTTTCCGGGGACCAAGAACCTTACTGTGCAGGTGTGCACAGCCTTCTTAATCAAGAGGCAGGCTGATATTCATGGCTCCACCCGGGAGACAGGAGGCCCTTGCCCAGAGGCCAGAGCAAGGGCCAGTGCAGCAAGAAGCTGTGCGTATGTATGTGAGCACAATGATGCTGTGAGAAAGTCTGAAGGAGCAGACAAAAAGCCTAAGCTTGAGGCCGGAGCAGTGATACTGCAAAAATAAGCCAGGAGGCCTAATAATTTGCAGAATGGCAGAAGTCCTATCTGATAGTATCAGAGACTCTACCTAAACCACTGGTGAGTATAGTTACATGTCTGGTAGCATTGAAGTCCCTGTATATGAGGATTGACCAAGTCAAAAAATGGAGGACTTTGTGGGCACACAATGAAAGGGAGAATTAGTACAAAAGTATACATTTTATTACAACATCATTAAAATTACAATAAACAAATAACCAACATATAAACAACACCCTGTGGACACAATTACCAGTTACCCAAAAACACCCTGTGGACACAATTACCAGTTACCCAAAAATGCAGTTACAGAGTGCTGGATCTAAGGTACAGAAATTGATGTCATAATGTATCAAGAATAGAAGAAAAATTTCTGATCCAGTAATGCCTCCAAAGACTTGCTCGACGACGCGTTTCACTAAGATATTAGCTTCCTCAGGACAAAGATTGGGTAGGTGCTGGTGTATTTAAAAACAGAAACTGCATATGTAAATATTTAGTATAGTATGTATATAAGTATAACTTTAACTGTTATGACGTTGCTCCAAGAGGAGGAGAAGAAAACCCAAAAACAAACAACATATATGCTTGCCTGGTAAACTTGTGGCTCAGGGTATGGGGGAACCTCACAGAACTAACAGACAACCGAAACAAACGAAAATTCAAATGTCCATATGTGTGTATAAATGCATGCATTTCCTGTGGTCTATGATGAGTATCACTAGATAAAACAGAGACATATAAATTATAAGCTAAAGTTCCACTCTCAAAAAAGTCCCCAGATCAAAAAAACGATTTATACTGGAGCAACTCTCACCTGGTATATAGCGGTTATGTGAAAATATATTGAAATATGAGTCACACACAGTGGTAAATGGTAACAAATTTCCACTGTAAGAGCCCTTGCACACTGGGGCGGTTTGCAGGCGCTATTGCGCTAATAATAGCGCCTGCAAACCGCCCCAAAAGTGCCGCTGCATGTATTCCAGTGTGAAAGCCCCGAGGGCTTGCACACTGGAGCGATGCGCTGGCAGGACAGTAAAAAAAGTCCTGCCAGCAGCATCTTCGGAGCGGTGAAGGAGCGGTGTGTATACCGCTCCTTTACCGCTCCTGCCCATTGAAATCAATGGGACGGCGCGGCTATACCGCCGGCAATGCGCCTCTGCAGAGGCGCTTTGCGGAGGTATTTAACCCTTTCTCGGCCGCTAGCGGGGGGTAAAACCGCCCCGCTAGCGGCCGCATACCGACGGTAAAACGCCGCTAATAATAGCGGCGTTTTACCACCGACGCCGCCCCCCGCCCCAGTGTGCAAGGGCTCTTAATGTATTCAATACAGTATCTAAAAAGTAGACAAAGTCCATAATTAGATGTTAGCCCTTAAGGCAAAATAAATATACTAGCATAGGATACACACAAGGTACATAGAGTATATGGGAATAGTACTCACCAATAGTACCTGGAATTGACCCATGGGTACAGGAACACTATTTAGATGGATGAGTGCTCAATCCCTTTAAGGATTCATCCCTGATGAAGTCACGTGTTCGTGACTCTACGCGTCAGAACAGGTAGGCACCGGAAGTGACATCAGGTTGCGAGCTCTCCACTCGTGGTGCCGTGTTTGCTTATTTTTTAATACGAGTACATTCAGCTCTTTTTTAATAAAATATACTCATTTATGACATACTTCACAATCTGGACCTCCATTTTCTTCCCCTTCTATACATTATATTGGACCCAGAGTTTCCCCCTTCTTCTCCTATACCTACTGCTGAGTTATCCAACGGAAAATCCTCATTGGCCTGTGACAGGAACTTGGATTATATTTGGCATCTTTGTATTTGTTTTACACCGTTACCTTACAGCAGTAAGGCAAGGGACCACCTTGCACAGAGGTGTAATTTACACTGAAGACTTTTACCACTAAAAATCACCAAGTCACCTGATTCTTCCTGGATTTTGCATCAAGTGCTATTTGGCATAGCATGTCACTTTTCTAGTTCACTTTTCATGGACTTCCTGTCATGGTTATGCAGTAATGTGTGTCTGTCAGCTCACCTTTCGTTCTGTGTTCACCTTTAGAGCCCAGCCACCCTCACCTGACTGTTTAAATAATCTTCCCTCAGCATAGCTCCACCCTGGTCTCTAACTAGGACCACTATATTAACCTGGGCATTGCAAGCCAACCTTGCTGATCAACCATTGTGATTCCAGTTACCGACCTTGGCCTGTTCTTGACTATCCCTGTCTGCTTGTGACCCTGACCTTTGGCGTGTTATGTTTATCCTTGTCTGCTAGTTGCCCCGACATTTGGCTTATCCCTTACTTTCCATATTGTTCCAGCCTGCTGCCTCCTACCTCTTCTCCTGTAGTCTACCGTGAGCATGAGCTGTGAGACCCTGGGGGCCGCGACCTGGAGCCAGACTGCAGCGCAGTCCATCCTCACCACTAGAGGCTCTGGTGAACACCTGCTGGCTCTTAGACTCCGCGCCCTGGGGAATCTATGCTCTAGCTCCCAGTGGGATCTGTGTCAGTGTTCCAGTAGGCCTGCTACCTGAACCTCCCAGGGTTCAATCCGCAGCAGTCAGTCCTAGGGTCCACTACCTTAGCGGTGCACTCCTGACTTCCACGGAGTGCATCTGTCACCTGGTCTCAGGTGACCTGACACTTCCCTTACAATATTAGCACTTTAAATATATTTTGATGATTTTTTTCCAATATTGTAATATTCGTTTACACAAAGTCTCTTCCACTTATGTCACTTGGAGCACTTCCAGGTTTAAATACAGCTGAAGTGACACCCAATGGAAAATCTTCTTCCCCTTTTGCTAGGGATGGGTCCAGTCCTTTGGCTGCAGTGGCAGTCGGCGACAGTCCTCCCCGCTCCCTGTGTTGCCCATCAACTAGGAAAGGGAGCAACAAACCGTGAGGCAAGGAAACAATGCTCTTCTGGGAGTCTTAAAGAGGTTGCCAACCCAGCGGGCACTTCATGTGAAGCATTAGATGTGCAGTTCCCACCAGAGTGTGTCTGAGGTCTCTACAGATACTTTAAAACTTCCTACTTTGCAGATTGTCCTAACTCTGGAAGCCCAGAATAGTCCTATCCAAGATTACATTTTATAGAAAGTCCAAATTTGGCTCTGCCTAAGCACTGGCCCATTGCATCCAACAACGTAACTTAATAGAGAGCCAGCTCAACCCAGTTGTTGTGACACCTGCATTGCATTGTAGGATGTTCATATCCATGTATATACAGTAGCTATATATGGTGTTTAACCCATCATGACTTTACCACACCAGACCCAGAGGTTGTTTGATAATAATAACTGTCTTTTATTCATCTATTTATGGTATAGAATGCATTTACCGGTAAAAGCCCCAGGCCCTGATGGCTTTTCCAATTGATTTTATAAAACCTTTGCACATAAGTGCTCCTCCATTGTTCCACCTCTTAATCCTTGGCCACCCAGATTTCTGTTACCAACCCAGCATGCACCGATCGGTGACGTCATGAGGGGGTGGGGCCACCAGGTGACATCACCAGATGGCCCTGCCCCTTACCTATTTAAGAAATGTCAGAGGCATTCGGCTGTCTGCCTTTGACAAGTGCGGACATCTTTAATTTTTTTATTTATTTTCCGGGTCCGGCGGTGTGTCAGACGTCATGATTTATAATGTATCTACATCGGGGGCATTGTGTTTTTTTTGTTTTTTTTTAATAAAGGACTTGTCAAAAACACTTGTAGTGTTTTTATTTATTTTTGACAGTTTTTTTGGTGAATGAATAGAGGTACAATGTACCCCATACTCATTCAGATTGGAGGGGTGGGATATGGGGGCTTCTGGATTATGATAAGATCCCCGCCTGCAGACCCCCACAACCACAGCCCAGGGTTGTTGGGAAGAGGGCCTTGTCCCCATCAACACATGGACAAGGTGCTTACGGTTGAGGTGGGGCACAGCCTTGTATGGTTCAGGAGGGGGGACTCGTTTTTTTTTTCCTTTAGAAATGTAATATTTGCTGCAGCAGATTCTATGAACGGTACACATGCACCACTTTACTGGCAGACTAAGGGGACCCCCAGGCACTATATTTAAAGGAATTATCTTTATTTTTTTATTGTTTCACTTTAAGCATCATTAAAATCACTTCATATTTTTCTAACATTGTTCGTTTATGTGGTAGTGCCTTTAAAGTCCCACCCCTAAGGGGCTCTCTTTGTTTCTTGGCATATTTGGGATGTGGCACACCTTTTGAGTTTTCCTTATCAGAAACCGTTTCCATTAAAACCACTGCTCATTTTAAAATGATTGTTTTTTAAAAAAAAGTTTGTATTGATACATGTCCCCCAGGGCAGTAGCCGGGCCCCCATACCCTTTTTATGGCCAATTACTTGCATAGAAACCTTCAAAATGGGCACTTTTGATTTCTCATGTTCGGCTCCCAGAGACTTCAATGGAGTTCAGGGGCCGAACTTTTCCCCTGCTCAGGAGTTCTGCTGCCAACCGAACGCAGGGGTCTTCCGCCCATCCCTAGTGGTTAAAGTGAGGGCTATTGGTAATTATTAGGGTTAGGCTTAGCTGTAATTATTAGCGTTAGGGTTAGGTAATTATTAGGATTAGCTGTTAGGGTTAGTGGTAAATCTTAGGGTTAGGGGTAATTATTAAGGTTAGCGCTAACCATAACCCTAACAATTCCTGCTAACCCTAACCCTAATAATTATTGCTAAGCCTAATAATTACTGTTAACCTTAACCTTTATAATTACCGCTAATCCTAATCATTACCGCTAACCCTAACTGCTAACTCTAACCCTAATATTTGCCACTAACCCTAATAATTACTGCTAACCCTAACCGCTAACCCTAACCATATAAAAGACTTACTTCCAAAAAAAAACTCTTACCTGAATGTGATTATTAGCTTTTCATCTGGTGAAGCACAATTCCCAAAGAACATGTTCTGTCGTTCGTGATTGCTGCTCAGTAAACCGTGAACGCTACTCCAAATTGTGCTCTGATTTTTTATTAGCTTTATTTAAGATGCACACATTTTTTATTTTTTTTGGACAACAAGATGCACATAACCTCTGCACTGAAACAGACACAAAAAAAAAATAACATGATTAATTATCAAAAATAATAGAAATGAACTGTACATTCAGAATCCTAAGAATATCTGTATGAAGTTTGAAGCTTCATGCTACTGCATCAAGCTTCCATGGCACCTGACTTGCTGGCGATATGAAAAAGGATGGGAATGTATCTTGAATAGTAAGGAGATAAAAAATACAGCGCCAAGAGATATTGAGGGAAAGAAGTAAAATGAATTGAGGAATTTGGGTAAGAAAGCTGCTGCTAACTTGTCAGTGTCAGCGATACACCGAAAATGTTATTACAGAGAAATGGAGAAGAGACGCTCGAGAGGGAATATGATTTCAATGTACAAATACCGTACTGGTGACTAGGGATGAGCTGAACACCCCCCCTGCGAACGGACCAAAAATTCGTACGAACGTTAGAACCCCATTGACGTTTATGGGACTTGAACGTTTGAAATCAAAAGTGCTCATTTTAAAGGCTAATTTGCATGGTATTGTCCTAAAAAGGGTTTGGGGACCCGGGTCCTGCCCCAGGGGACATGTATCAATGCAAATAAAACTTTTAAAAACGGCCCTTTTTTCAGGAGCAGTGATTTTAATGATGCTTAAAGTAAAAAAAAAAAAAAGTGAAATATTCCTTTAAATATCGTACCTGGGGGGTGTCTATAGTATGCCTGTAAAGTGGCGCGTGTTTTCCATGCTTAGAACAGTCCCTGCACAAAATGTCATTTTTAAAGGAAAAAAAAGTCATTTAAAACTGCTTGCGGCTTTAATGTAATGTCGGGTCCTGGCAATATGGATGAAAATCAGTGAGACAAATGGCATGGGTACCCCCCAGTCCATTACCAGGCCCTTTGGGTCTTGTATGGATATTAAGGGGAACCCCGCACCCAAATTAAAAAAAGAAAAGGCGTGGGCCCACCAGGCCCTATATACTCTGAACAGCAGTATACAGGCGGTGCAAACAAGACAGGGACTGTAGGTTTGTTGTTAAGTAGAATCTGTTTGTAATTTTGAACTGGTGCATTTTTAACGCGTTTAGCTCCAGCCAAAAAATCTATTTTAAGCTTTTTGGAAAACATAGGGAAGGGTTATCACCCCTGTGACATTTGTTTTGCTGTCTGTGCTCCTCTTCAGAAGATTTCACCTCACTTTTTGTCCCAATGACAAATGTTTTTTGAAAATTTGGGGTTTTTTGTGAAACAAGCATTGGTGATAAAGCATCAGTGGAAAGGAGAAAAGTTTTTCCCATATTAACTCTTACAGGAGAGAATTTCCCTTCCAATGGGGTAGATTTCATCTCACTTCCTGTTGTCTCCTTCTGTTTGCAAGTAGGAGTCGTTTGTAAGTTGGATGTTTGAAAGTAGGGGCCTGCCCTATATTCTCAGCAGAAATTTGGGCCTTAGGTGTTGTTGTGGCCACAACACTGTAAGCCCTCAGAGGGCCCTGCTGTGAAATATTAGATCAAGAATTGTAATTACATGCCCATGTTGAACAGGGGCAGAAAAATTGGGCCTTTGGTGGTGGTGGTTCTGGTGCCACAACACTGTAATAGGGCGTACACACGGTCGGACTTTGTTCGGACATTCCGACAACAAAATCCTTGGATTTTTTCCTACGGATGTTGGCTCAAACTTATTTTGCGTACACACGGTCGCACAAAGTTGTCGGAATTTCCGATCGCCAACCACGCGGTCACGTACACCACGTATGACGAGACTAGAAAAGGCCGGTTCAGAACCAAGCGCGGCACCCTTTGGGCTCCTTTTGCTAATCTCGTGTTAGTAAAAGTTTGGTGAGAGACGATTCGCGCTTTTTCAGACTCGTGGCTTTCAGATCGTTTTCTGCCGTTCAGTTTGTGCTTGTGGGTTTGTATCTGCTCTTCAGTGCGTGCAGTCAGTTCGTATTGGAAGTTTTTTGTGCGATCTTGTCCGCTCGTTGCTGTTTTTCAGGTCGCTCTTCACAGGCCTTGCTGTTCTTCAGTGCGTTCTGTTACTTCGTTCTGAGCAGCCGACCGTTTTCTAGCCATGTTTCGTATGCGTACTCCTCGTAGAGTTCGTGCTGTGCGGGGGCTTGGTGTTGGGGTCCTGACCTTGACACAAGTCCAGTCCATGAACAGGGTGGGGAGGAGTTCATGGACCAAGAATTGGTTGCTTCAGCGTGACCAGTTCTCTCATATGCCTTTGCTCCGTGAGATCCGTGAGAATAATCCTGATGATTTCAGGAACTTTCTCAGGATGACGGACCCCGTGTTTTACCGTTTGTTGGCTTCGCTGACCCCCTATATCAGCAGGCAGGATACCTGCATGAGGCAAGCCATCACTCCGGAGCAGAGGTTGGTCGCTACCCTGCGGTATTTGGCGACAGGGAGAAGCCTGCAGGACTTGAAGTTCTCGACAGGCATCTCCCCCCAGGCTCTGGGTATCATTATCCCAGAGACCTGTTCTGCCATCATTCAGGTCCTGCAGAAGGAGTATATGAAGGTAAGATTTTTATCCTTTTATATCACATTTTATTGTATTGAATGTTTGCTAATATATTGTATTTCTTTCCTCATTCCCTTATTACCATGATTGTAATATGATGTGAATGTCCCCTTTGTTCTCATGCATGCTGGATTTTTATGTAATTATTATTTTATGTCCTTCATACATATTTGCCCTTCACTGACCTCCCCAGCATGGTGTCTCCTGGCCTATATTCACCTCATGTAGTCACTTAACAATGTATTTTATCAGCTCCATAGTAGTGCTTTACCCCAAACACCCCCTAAAATGTTTGGAAATGTTATTTTTGATTTAAATTCAGGCAGAGTGCCAGAGGGTTTTTTTTTGTGGTGTCCCCAAATAATTTTTAGTAACCCACCCTCCCTCCCCCAACTGCTAAGTCAGCTGATCCCAATTCTCTATCCTCAATCATCTATCTGCTGACTTTGCCAAACCCATACACACTATACCCACCTCTTTACTGGTCAGATTTATGGATGAATTCCCCAAAGCATGTAGTGCAAGGGCCTGCCTGTATACTTTCAAATGGTACTGTTTAAAGTTTTTGTATCCTATTATTATCTTGAAAGGTAATAGCAGAATGTCCAAATGTCCTCAAATGTGTACAGTGTGTATTTATATCTTTGTATTATGACACTTCTTACCTGTCCAGTGGTCTGCCAATAGTGTAACTAAGGAGGGTCTGTTCAAAGTAATACCCTTTATTTAGGCATTCATCTCTCAATGAAGTGAAGAGGGTTACCTGTCCAAGATTTCCACACACCCCCTATAATGTTAGAAATGGCCCATGAGAGGGGGGGAGGGGGAATATGATAGGTGTGCCTTATACTTTGGCCTTGTTAAATTCCCCTTAGTAAATGCTATCTGGAGGTTGACCCATAATGTTTGTGTCTAATCTGCTTGCCATGTTTCTGAGTAAAAATAGTAATGTTTATTGTTTTTTTCCTCAACAGTTTCCTTCCACGCCACAGGAATGGCAGACTGTGGCCTCCCACTTTGCCCAGCGGTGGGACTTTCCTAACTGCGGAGGGGCAATTGATGGGAAACACGTCCACATCGTCCCACCACCCAACTCGGGGTCGTACTATTATAATTACAAGGGGTTTAATAGTATAGTAATGTTGGCGGTGGTGTCGGCTAATTACGACTTCTTGTATGTGGACGTGGGGAAGAATAGCCGGATGTCCGATGGTGGAGTCATCGCCCAGACGGAGTTTTACAGGCGTCTCCAGAATGGCAGCTTGGACTTGCCAGCTCCAGAGGACAATGTTGAAGGACTCCCATTTGTGTTCGTTGCTGATGAAGCGTTTGCACTGGGGGACCACCTGATGCGGCCATTCCCAATGAGGATCCTCACCCCGGAACAGAGGGTTTTTAATTACCGGCTGGCCAGAGCCCGAAGAGTGGTGGAGAACACATTTGGAATCCTTGCCAGCCGGTTCTGCCTATTTATGACACCCATCCATATGGCGGAGTATAAACTGAACCATATTATACTGGCGTGCTGTGTTCTCCATAACTTTTCAAGGAAACATTCGGCCAACTATGCTGGCTCAGTTGGGCCTGAGGCCGGAATCCTACATCAAACCACACTGACGGCGCTTGAAAGTGGCCGTCCTGGCTTGCCCTCCCTGAGTGCCCGTGATGTCTGGTTACGCTACCTGGAGTTCTTTGTGGGTAGGGGGGCTATCAATATGCCAGGCAATCTGTGAAGCCTTTTTATAATAAAAAAAAAAAGAAATTCTTGGTGGACATTTACTGCTTGTGTTTGTTTTAGCTGACCCTGACAGAAATGTTTTGAGTGCAGAAAATGTTGTGATTGTGTAACCTTATACAAAGCACTGTTGGCTGTTATTTCCTAAATGCAAAAACACATTTCACTACAAGTGCACTTGCAACTGCACTGAAACTGCACTTGTAGTGCCAAGAGGATTTGCCCTTAGTAAATAACCCCCATTTGCAATGAAAACAGCAATTACATCACCCCAAAAGTGTTGTAGCGTTGAGACAATAATCCACACATTCTTGATTAACAATCTTTTTAATACCTGCACAATCACATGTGCATTTACCAAAGTTTTTGAAAAAAAACCAACATGTTTGTGGTATACCAATTTTTGTAGTGGCATTATCAAAACTCAAAATGTCCATTTTACATAAAACAGGTATGTAAAAAACCAACAAGAAAGACACAAATCTTGAACTTACAAAGTTCACATTTGGTAGAACTTGAAGGCAATATCATACATGAGTATTTAGGAACTTTGTTTGATATTGCGTTCAGATGGGGGGAAATCACCCCTGGAAAAGCCAAATTTGGAAGATGCACACAATTTTGCCAATGTCAACATGTGCAAGCTGCCATCACGGGGGATCAAAGGATGTGTTTTGGGGGAGCAAGCCCTTCCTCTCAGCTACTTTATAATTGAGGAAGGGGTTGCACTCCCAAAACGCGTCCATTGATCTCCCGTGATGGCAGATAGCACATGTTGACACACTGTGTGCATCCTCCAAATTTGGCTTTGGGAAAAATCACAAAAACATTTTGCACATTGTAGCACACAAAAGAAGAAAGTGATTTTGAGGGGCTTTAAACTCGCCCCAAAACATCAATGATTTTTTTATTTTTTGGAATAACATTGATGTTTTGCTTGATGATTTCCAATTGTAAATTACACCCCATGATCTCCCCGATCAGGATCTGGGCACTTTCGGATGTGAAAGGATCTGGACCCACAACCTCACGATCACCTAAAAAGAGAGGAACCCCAAAATAAATTAGGTCTAAAGAAAATACCGCCATCCATCTCTTATCTGAGCCTGTGGTCGCAGACACTCACCTGTTCTGGTGACTAGTTCCACCACGTCTTCTTCCTCCTGCTCAGCTTGTGTTGGGGGGATTTCCCCTTCTTCCAGAGGGGGGGGGGCTCTGGTCTCCTCGGATGAGGGGTGTCTTCCGAGTCTTTTCTCCCCTATGTAAAGCAAAAATGGTATAATTAGCACACAGATATTTGATGGCAGAACTATAAAGATGAAACATTGCTTGGAAGTGGGGTACAATTGTCTATTTTAGCAGAGTTCCAAGATGTAGCTTTTTTAGTGTCCTTTGTCAAGCTGCAATACTTTACCTGTTTGGTACAAGCTTCACAGATAGAGACCCCCCTATAGTATACACTGGAGCACCTGTGTGGTCCCCTAATAAAAATGGTGTTCTTTTGTCCCACACTAGTGCTCCAGTGTCCAGATGTGAAAACAGCTGCTGAGTGTCCTCTCCTTACACACAATCTATTTTATAATAAGGTATTTTAGATTGATAAACCGCCCTTCAAACCAAAACACCTCCACCGCGCTCCCTATCCACCACAGATAAAAGTAAAAATAATGTGAATATAGTAAACCGTGTGGTGAAAAATCTCTCCACAATCAATGTGAAGCGGCCCCTTTAAATTTATGGTGCAACAACTAAATATTTGATCAAGGGTGCCTGTGACTAACACACTCCACACACAGGCATCCAGGAAAAAATAAGAGGCGCTTTGATAAAGTGTACTAGTGCCTTTAACACAGTGATGGTGTGACCCTCTATATGTGTTCTATACACTATCCCAGAGTTATCTGATCTCACTCTGAACAAATCTATAACTATAAATGATAAGTGTACATATCATAACCCTATAAGTGTGCAAGTGTCCTTAATACAGTGATGGCGTGACCCTCTAGATATATATTTCAACACTCACACGCATAGATAATTAACTATACGTCTCCAGTGTTACATGAATGGAGTCACCACATGTACAAACCGTATAATAAAGTGCAATAAATCCCAACATTAGTAAAGATAATAATCAGTCCAAAAATAGACGTGACATCACACGTGATAAAAAAATGTGTCCAAAGCAGGTGATATTAACTCTTGATCTAGGTAAAGGTGATACTGTGTCTCTTCCACCTTTCCCCTCATGAACAGTGATTCCACTCCCTCAAGAATTGCACTCACTGACTTGTTTTGCCAGCATTTTCATGCAAGGCAAAAATCGCTTAATTACCACACACCAGGGTAAAAGGATCAATCGTTGTTCCACAGTGAATGTATAACATGAGGTCCACATGAAAAAAACAAATGCTCCAATAGTGTAAACCAGCAACACACATTTATTAAAACACTGCAATCTTCTAACAATCCACTCACATTTAGAACAATAAAATTCAGCCAGAGTAAAGTGCAGATTACATCAGACCAAATCCAGTGAAACCAAACATAACAAACGGTCACGGCGGACCCGAGGTGTGCTGATGCCAATTCTCAATCTCACCCCTCCCTTGATGGTCCTCCGTGCTGCTGTGTAAACAATGCTCCTTTCCTATAGTGTAGTTAACAGCGCTGTGCGTCACGTCTCACAGCCACGCCCCCGACATGTTTCGTCATAAATTGACTTCCTCATGGGATAGGCTGTGCACTCTGCCACTCATCCCTTATATGCAAAACTCGCTAACGCCCATTGGCCGGCTAATCGCGCATGCGCACAACTCGGGTCCCCGTCATATGGATTTCACTGAGAGCTCCGGTGTACGCTGCATTAAGGATCAGGCATTACAATAGTGCGGACTGATGCTCGCAACAACTTCCTTATTCTGCTAAGTGAAACACAGGCATATCTGTTAGGTTAACAGACCGCTGTATATCAGATCCCATACTGTAAGAGGCATTACCTCACAGGCACTCTCCAGCGCTGTAGGCTACGCTCTCACATTGCCTGCTGTATACCTTGTGTTATTCACCCAGACATACATCCATATTAAGAGAACCTCCCTATCTCTATAAACTAAATAAAATCTACCACTCCTTCCTTGTAGGTACAAACCCACAACCTGTCTATACCTACACAAAACATGGATATTAACCACATATATGTGCGCTTATTGGTAAATAATTAAAATATTAAAATTAGTAAAAATAGCATATTAAAATTATTATTATAAACCATCTGATAAAAATTTATTAATTAATTAAAATTACATATGTACCTCCTAATCCATAAGCATGTTAAATTAATACAAATTACGGCAAAAAATGAATGATAAATTCATATTCAGAATAAATTAAATAATAATACGGAGGACAGCACCAACTATGCCCTGCCGCAAGCCACCCTATCTCATCACACGTAGGCAATACGTTTCGATACATGATGATGAGTTAAAAATAAACATAAATCTAATACCTAATGTCTCGGCAGATATTTAATCCCCTTAAACAATCAAGACATGCGACTTCAACGTTTCATTCAATTACACAAATTACGTGTTAAGCATCCCCAAAATCTATAAATTTAAAAGTCATTGATAAAAATCTATAAATTTAAAAGTCATTGATAAAACCATTCAGGTCTAGCTCTATATTTAACCCCCTCGGGGCCAGACTCTTCATTAAAAATATCCACCGAGTTTCCCTTTGGGATAGATTCCTAACTCTGTTGGATCCCCTCCACGAGGGATGAATCACATCTATCCCACAATACTGTAACAGGGAGGGGTCTTGTTGATGTTTTTCCTTAAAATGTAGAGAAACGCTATGGTATTTGTAACCATTCTTAATATTAGTTAGGTGTTCTGAGATTCTAATTCTGAGGAGCCTCTTCGTTCTCCCCACATAAAGTAAGCCACATGGGCACCACATTAGGTAAACTACATGTGAGGAGTTGCAAGTGCTGAATTCTTTAATGTCGAAGGATTCTCCCTCCCTATTGGTTACACTCGTTATTCCTCTGTGTCTTACTTTTACCGTTTTACAGCAAATACATCTCCTGCAACAGTAAAAGCCTCTAAGGTTCAATCTCAAATCATTTTGCCTTGGTGGGTCCAATATTTTCTTGACCACATGATCGCCAAAACTTGGGGCTCTTCTATATATGAACTTTGGGTGATCCGGTAGTACCTCTCCCAGGTGCCTGTCCCTGCACAGAATATGCCAATGTCTTCTAAAAATGCTTTCGATATCCTTATACTGGCAATGATATCCAGAAATAAACCCATACTGATGTGAGTTATCCCTTACTGTAATTTCCTTTTTACTAAGACATTGCTCCCTGGGCATTTCTGCCACTTCCTGGATGACCCCATTCAATTCACCTTCCCCATATCCTTTTTGTATGAACCTGTTCTTTAGGATCCCAGCTTGCTCAAAAAAGTCTTCTAACTGTGTACAGTTGCGGCGTACACGCAACATTTGTCCCTTTGGGATATTCCTTATCCATGTTGGGTGGTGGCAGCTTCTTATTGATAAATAGCTGTTGCGATCCGTTGGTTTGAAAAATACCTTAGTTTTTAGCCCATTCCCTTCTCTTATTATCGTGACATCCAAGAAATTGACTGAGTGGTTGCTGATTTGATGTTCTAATTTAATGTTATTATTATTGGCATTGAGTTCATGTATCAAATCAATAGCAGATTCCTCTGTACCCTCCCAAATGAATAGGAGGTCATCTATGAATCTTCGATAAAATAACAATTGGGGTCTCCTTTGGCTGAAAACCTTCCTGTCCTCCCACTCAGCCATGAACAGGTTGGCGAGGCTAGGGGCATATTTAGCCCCCATGGCCACGCCAACCTGCTGAGAGTAAAACCGTTCGTTACACCAAAAATAATTGTGGGACATGCAAAAGTCCAACACATGTCCCAAAAAGCATTTCTGGACTCCCGGGATATCATGTTGTATTTCAGTATAGAAGGAGGCCACGTCAGCCATTACCAAATATACCGGTGATGAAGTCTCTAAACGGACCTCTTTAAGCAAAGATAATAACTCTCCAGTGTCCTTCAGATACGCTCTAGTAACTTTAACACTCAGCTGAAGAAATTTATCCAAGTACTCCCCCAGTCTGGCAGTTACAGAGCCAATCCCATTGACAATGGGGCAAGGTGGTGGGCATTGTGCATTTTTATGCACCTTTGGCAGGGTATAAATAATTGGAATCCTGCAGGCGCTCGGAACCAGATATCTCTTCTCTTTCAAGTTTAACGCATCTATTCTATAGCCCCATTCCACCAAGGACGATAGCTGCACTCTATATGTTTCAGTGGGGTCAGAGGATAACTTCTTATAGGTAGAACTGTCCCCTACCAGCTCCAAAAGCTGGTTGAGATAAAATGTCTTATCCAGTAATACCACCCCTCCCCCCTTATCAGCAGGTCGTATTATAAGGTCCTTTTTCTCTTCCAAGGATTTGATCCCTTCCCTGATGTACTGGGGATTCACTCCCTTACGTGGGACCAACTTCTCAATGTCATTTAGTACCAAATTCTTGAATACTTCTACAAAATGATTGCTTGGATTCTGGGGATTAAAGATAGACTTATTCTTCAACCCCGTATCTATTTTGTTGGTAGGTGCCATAGCTTTCATCGTAGACACCACCGGATGGTTAAGAAAATATTTTTTGATATTCAGGGATCTAATGAATTTGTGTGTGTCTATATAGACATCAAACTTATTCATTACCTTTTTAGGGGCACATTTCAAACCCAAGTTCAATATGTTGAGCTCCTTATGATTGAGCTCAACATTACTTAAGTTATAGATGCCCGTATTTATACATCTCTCGGTCTTTTTCTTGGATTTTTTGGATCTTCCTGCCCTACATCCCCTCCTTCTCCTCGTGGGGGCACAATCTCTTTGTTGTAACCACGGGGAGGTATCTGTCTTCCTCCTCCTTTCTGATAAAGCCCACCGGGATTCCTCCTCGGTGTTCCTCCTCCCCTCCCCTGTTGTCCTAAAAAAGGAGTATATTCAGGTTGCTCTTGTCTTTGCAGTGGTGAAAACCTATTATACAGGGGTATATCTCCATGCCCTTCTAAATATTGTTGAGGTGGGGGATATTGTTGCCATTGCCTATACTCCTGTGGTGTGCTTCCCCTATAGTTCCTGGGGGATGGATAATCATAATATCCACGTGGATATCCTCCTCTTCCCCGTGATGGGGGCCTAGGGGATAGGTGGTATCCATATCCTCCTCTTCCCCGTGATGAGGGCCTGGGGGAATGATAGCGGCCACCCGCATAGTGATCTTCCCCTATATTCCGACCCCTCTCGTTTGGTCTCGGCTCCATTGCAACAGCTCCATCTTTACCCCTATTTACTACTTTTTTATTGTTATTATTCGTAGTTTCTGGTTTTTGCAGGGGATTACTGGTCCCCCCTGCTGCATTACTATTAGCAGCTGGGTCCCCAGTATTATTGTTCACTGTTGTCTGCCAAGCATATATTTTATTAGTTTTAAAATCATTCGAATCTCTATTAAACATTTTTACCTTCTTTTTTTGCGTTTCTCTATCAATTTTTTCTAATTTCTTCTTTATATTGACATTGAACTCATTCATTTGATTGGAATCGTTAATGGGTTCCAATTTATCTTGTAATGCTTTAATCTTTTCATTTAACATGCTTAATTTGATTTGCTTCCTTTTCAGGACTAATCCCTGTAATTCCCTACCTACTTTATTGAAGAATTCCAGCCATTCATTCATGAATGACTGGTCATTCAATCCATCCTGAGGTGGTACTTCCCACCTCAGGCTCCTAAATATGAGGTTCTCTCTACGGTAGTGTTCAAACGTGAACACATCCCACCATGTTTTTACTTGTTTTTTCCAGTAGATTTTCCAGTGTTTTTAACACTGTCGAGAAGTCTTCCTCATATTCAACCATAGGCTGATCATTAGAGAAAACTGTCTCGGGGTTATGTTGTCTATTGGTTAAGAAACTGAACGCATCCATAGCTGCAGGTGGTGAGGAATGTCTCGTAAATATAATAAGGTATTTTAGATTGATAAACCGCCCTTCAACCCAAAACACCTCCACCGCGCTCCCTATCCTCCACAGATAAAAGTAAAAATAATGTGAATATAGTAAACCGTGTGGTGAAAAATCTCTCCACAATCAATGTGAAGCGGCCCCTTTAAATTTATGGTGCAACAACTAAATATTTGATCAAGGGTGCCTGTGACTAACACACTCCACACACAGGCATCCAGGAAAAAATAAGAGGCGCTTTGATAAAGTGTACTAGTGCCTTTAACACAGTGATGGTGTGACCCTCTATATGTGTTCTATACACTATCCCAGAGTTATCTGATCTCACTCTGAACAAATCTATAACTATAAATGATAAGTGTACATATCATAACCCTATAAGTGTGCAAGTGTCCTTAATACAGTGATGGCGTGACCCTCTAGATATATATTTCAACACTCACACGCATAGATAATTAACTATACGTCTCCAGTGTTACATAAATGGAGTCACCACATGTACAAACCGTATAATAAAGTGCAATAAATCCCAACATTAGTAAAGATAATAATCAGTCCAAAAATAGACGTGACATCACACGTGATAAAAATATGTGTCCAAAGCAGGTGATATTAACTCTTGATCTAGGTAAAGGTGATACTGTGTCTCTTCCACCTTTCCCCTCGTGAACAGTGATTCCACTCCCTCAAGAATTGCACTCACTGACTTGTTTTGCCAGCATTTTCATGCAAGGCAAAAATCGCTTAATTACCACACACCAGGGTAAAAGGATCAATCGTTGTTCCACAGTGAATGTATAACATGAGGTCCACATGAAAAAAACAAATGCTCCAATAGTGTAAACCAGCAACACACATTTATTAAAACACTGCAATCTTCTAACAATCCACTCACATTTAGAACAATAAAATTCAGCCAGAGTAAAGTGCAGATTACATCAGACCAAATCCAGTGAAACCAAACATAACAAACGGTCACGGCGGACCCGAGGTGTGCTGATGCCAATTCTCAATCTCACCCCTCCCTTGATGGTCCTCCGTGCTGCTGTGTAAACAATGCTCCTTTCCTATAGTGTAGTTAACAGCGCTGTGCGTCACGTCTCACAGCCACGCCCCCGACATGTTTCGTCATAAATTGACTTCCTCATGGGATAGGCTGTGCACTCTGCCACTCATCCCTTATATGCAAAACTCGCTAACGCCCATTGGCCGGCTAATCGCGCATGCGCACAACTCGGGTCCCCGTCATATGGATTTCACTGAGAGCTCCGGTGTACGCTGCATTAAGGATCAGGCATTACAATAGTGCGGACTGATGCTCGCAACAACTTCCTTATTCTGCTAAGTGAAACACAGGCATATCTGTTAGGTTAACAGACCGCTGTATATCAGATCCCATACTGTAAGAGGCATTACCTCACAGGCACTCTCCAGCGCTGTAGGCTACGCTCTCACATTGCCTGCTGTATACCTTGTGTTATTCACCCAGACATACATCCATATTAAGAGAACCTCCCTATCTCTATAAACTAAATAAAATCTACCACTCCTTCCTTGTAGGTACAAACCCACAACCTGTCTATACCTACACAAAACATGGATATTAACCACATATATGTGCGCTTATTGGTAAATAATTAAAATATTAAAATTAGTAAAAATAGCATATTAAAATTATTATTATAAACCATCTGATAAAAGTTTATTAATTAATTAAAATTACATATGTACCTCCTAATCCATAAGCATGTTAAATTAATACAAATTACGGCAAAAAATGAATGATAAATTCATATTCAGAATAAATTAAATAATAATACGGAGGACAGCACCAACTATGCCCTGCCGCAAGCCACCCTATCTCATCACACGTAGGCAATACGTTTCGATACATGATGATGAGTTAAAAATAAACATAAATCTAATACCTAATGTCTCGGCAGATATTTAATCCCCTTAAACAATCAAGACATGCGACTTCAACGTTTCATTCAATTACACAAATTACGTGTTAAGCATCCCCAAAATCTATAAATTTAAAAGTCATTGATAAAAATCTATAAATTTAAAAGTCATTGATAAAACCATTCAGGTCTAGCTCTATATTTAACCCCCTCGGGGCCAGACTCTTCATTAAAAATATCCACCGAGTTTCCCTTTGGGATAGATTCCTAACTCTGTTGGATCCCCTCCACGAGGGATGAATCACATCTATCCCACAATACTGTAACAGGGAGGGGTCTTGTTGATGTTTTTCCTTAAAATGTAGAGAAACGCTATGGTATTTGTAACCATTCTTAATATTAGTTAGGTGTTCTGAGATTCTAATTCTGAGGAGCCTCTTCGTTCTCCCCACATAAAGTAAGCCACATGGGCACCACATTAGGTAAACTACATGTGAGGAGTTGCAAGTGCTGAATTCTTTAATGTCGAAGGATTCTCCCTCCCTATTGGTTACACTCGTTATTCCTCTGTGTCTTACTTTTACCGTTTTACAGCAAATACATCTCCTGCAACAGTAAAAGCCTCTAAGGTTCAATCTCAAATCATTTTGCCTTGGTGGGTCCAATATTTTCTTGACCACATGATCGCCAAAACTTGGGGCTCTTCTATATATGAACTTTGGGTGATCCGGTAGTACCTCTCCCAGGTGCCTGTCCCTGCACAGAATATGCCAATGTCTTCTAAAAATGCTTTCGATATCCTTATACTGGCAATGATATCCAGAAATAAACCCATACTGATGTGAGTTATCCCTTACTGTAATTTCCTTTTTACTAAGACATTGCTCCCTGGGCATTTCTGCCACTTCCTGGATGACCCCATTCAATTCACCTTCCCCATATCCTTTTTGTATGAACCTGTTCTTTAGGATCCCAGCTTGCTCAAAAAAGTCTTCTAACTGTGTACAGTTGCGGCGTACACGCAACATTTGTCCCTTTGGGATATTCCTTATCCATGTTGGGTGGTGGCAGCTTCTTATTGATAAATAGCTGTTGCGATCCGTTGGTTTGAAAAATACCTTAGTTTTTAGCCCATTCCCTTCTCTTATTATCGTGACATCCAAGAAATTGACTGAGTGGTTGCTGATTTGATGTTCTAATTTAATGTTATTATTATTGGCATTGAGTTCATGTATCAAATCAATAGCAGATTCCTCTGTACCCTCCCAAATGAATAGGAGGTCATCTATGAATCTTCGATAAAATAACAATTGGGGTCTCCTTTGGCTGAAAACCTTCCTGTCCTCCCACTCAGCCATGAACAGGTTGGCGAGGCTAGGGGCATATTTAGCCCCCATGGCCACGCCAACCTGCTGAGAGTAAAACCGTTCGTTACACCAAAAATAATTGTGGGACATGCAAAAGTCCAACACATGTCCCAAAAAGCATTTCTGGACTCCCGGGATATCATGTTGTATTTCAGTATAGAAGGAGGCCACGTCAGCCATTACCAAATATACCGGTGATGAAGTCTCTAAACGGACCTCTTTAAGCAAAGATAATAACTCTCCAGTGTCCTTCAGATACGCTCTAGTAACTTTAACACTCAGCTGAAGAAATTTATCCAAGTACTCCCCCAGTCTGGCAGTTACAGAGCCAATCCCATTGACAATGGGGCAAGGTGGTGGGCATTGTGCATTTTTATGCACCTTTGGCAGGGTATAAATAATTGGAATCCTGCAGGCGCTCGGAACCAGATATCTCTTCTCTTTCAAGTTTAACGCATCTATTCTATAGCCCCATTCCACCAAGGACGATAGCTGCACTCTATATGTTTCAGTGGGGTCAGAGGATAACTTCTTATAGGTAGAACTGTCCCCTACCAGCTCCAAAAGCTGGTTGAGATAAAATGTCTTATCCAGTAATACCACCCCTCCCCCCTTATCAGCAGGTCGTATTATAAGGTCCTTTTTCTCTTCCAAGGATTTGATCCCTTCCCTGATGTACTGGGGATTCACTCCCTTACGTGGGACCAACTTCTCAATGTCATTTAGTACCAAATTCTTGAATACTTCTACAAAATGATTGCTTGGATTCTGGGGATTAAAGATAGACTTATTCTTCAACCCCGTATCTATTTTGTTGGTAGGTGCCATAGCTTTCATCGTAGACACCACCGGATGGTTAAGAAAATATTTTTTGATATTCAGGGATCTAATGAATTTGTGTGTGTCTATATAGACATCAAACTTATTCATTACCTTTTTAGGGGCACATTTCAAACCCAAGTTCAATATGTTGAGCTCCTTATGATTGAGCTCAACATTACTTAAGTTATAGATGCCCGTATTTATACATCTCTCGGTCTTTTTCTTGGATTTTTTGGATCTTCCTGCCCTACATCCCCTCCTTCTCCTCGTGGGGGCACAATCTCTTTGTTGTAACCACGGGGAGGTATCTGTCTTCCTCCTCCTTTCTGATAAAGCCCACCGGGATTCCTCCTCGGTGTTCCTCCTCCCCTCCCCTGTTGTCCTAAAAAAGGAGTATATTCAGGTTGCTCTTGTCTTTGCAGTGGTGAAAACCTATTATACAGGGGTATATCTCCATGCCCTTCTAAATATTGTTGAGGTGGGGGATATTGTTGCCATTGCCTATACTCCTGTGGTGTGCTTCCCCTATAGTTCCTGGGGGATGGATAATCATAATATCCACGTGGATATCCTCCTCTTCCCCGTGATGGGGGCCTAGGGGATAGGTGGTATCCATATCCTCCTCTTCCCCGTGATGAGGGCCTGGGGGAATGATAGCGGCCACCCGCATAGTGATCTTCCCCTATATTCCGACCCCTCTCGTTTGGTCTCGGCTCCATTGCAACAGCTCCATCTTTACCCCTATTTACTACTTTTTTATTGTTATTATTCGTAGTTTCTGGTTTTTGCAGGGGATTACTGGTCCCCCCTGCTGCATTACTATTAGCAGCTGGGTCCCCAGTATTATTGTTCACTGTTGTCTGCCAAGCATATATTTTATTAGTTTTAAAATCATTCGAATCTCTATTAAACATTTTTACCTTCTTTTTTTGCGTTTCTCTATCAATTTTTTCTAATTTCTTCTTTATATTGACATTGAACTCATTCATTTGATTGGAATCGTTAATGGGTTCCAATTTATCTTGTAATGCTTTAATCTTTTCATTTAACATGCTTAATTTGATTTGCTTCCTTTTCAGGACTAATCCCTGTAATTCCCTACCTACTTTATTGAAGAATTCCAGCCATTCATTCATGAATGACTGGTCATTCAATCCATCCTGAGGTGGTACTTCCCACCTCAGGCTCCTAAATATGAGGTTCTCTCTACGGTAGTGTTCAAACGTGAACACATCCCACCATGTTTTTACTTGTTTTTTCCAGTAGATTTTCCAGTGTTTTTAACACTGTCGAGAAGTCTTCCTCATATTCAACCATAGGCTGATCATTAGAGAAAACTGTCTCGGGGTTATGTTGTCTATTGGTTAAGAAACTGAACGCATCCATAGCTGCAGGTGGTGAGGAATGTCTCGTAAATATAATAAGGTATTTTAGATTGATAAACCGCCCTTCAACCCAAAACACCTCCACCGCGCTCCCTATCCTCCACAGATAAAAGTAAAAATAATGTGAATATAGTAAACCGTGTGGTGAAAAATCTCTCCACAATCAATGTGAAGCGGCCCCTTTAAATTTATGGTGCAACAACTAAATATTTGATCAAGGGTGCCTGTGACTAACACACTCCACACACAGGCATCCAGGAAAAAATAAGAGGCGCTTTGATAAAGTGTACTAGTGCCTTTAACACAGTGATGGTGTGACCCTCTATATGTGTTCTATACACTATCCCAGAGTTATCTGATCTCACTCTGAACAAATCTATAACTATAAATGATAAGTGTACATATCATAACCCTATAAGTGTGCAAGTGTCCTTAATACAGTGATGGCGTGACCCTCTAGATATATATTTCAACACTCACACGCATAGATAATTAACTATACGTCTCCAGTGTTACATAAATGGAGTCACCACATGTACAAACCGTATAATAAAGTGCAATAAATCCCAACATTAGTAAAGATAATAATCAGTCCAAAAATAGACGTGACATCACACGTGATAAAAATATGTGTCCAAAGCAGGTGATATTAACTCTTGATCTAGGTAAAGGTGATACTGTGTCTCTTCCACCTTTCCCCTCGTGAACAGTGATTCCACTCCCTCAAGAATTGCACTCACTGACTTGTTTTGCCAGCATTTTCATGCAAGGCAAAAATCGCTTAATTACCACACACCAGGGTAAAAGGATCAATCGTTGTTCCACAGTGAATGTATAACATGAGGTCCACATGAAAAAAACAAATGCTCCAATAGTGTAAACCAGCAACACACATTTATTAAAACACTGCAATCTTCTAACAATCCACTCACATTTAGAACAATAAAATTCAGCCAGAGTAAAGTGCAGATTACATCAGACCAAATCCAGTGAAACCAAACATAACAAACGGTCACGGCGGACCCGAGGTGTGCTGATGCCAATTCTCAATCTCACCCCTCCCTTGATGGTCCTCCGTGCTGCTGTGTAAACAATGCTCCTTTCCTATAGTGTAGTTAACAGCGCTGTGCGTCACGTCTCACAGCCACGCCCCCGACATGTTTCGTCATAAATTGACTTCCTCATGGGATAGGCTGTGCACTCTGCCACTCATCCCTTATATGCAAAACTCGCTAACGCCCATTGGCCGGCTAATCGCGCATGCGCACAACTCGGGTCCCCGTCATATGGATTTCACTGAGAGCTCCGGTGTACGCTGCATTAAGGATCAGGCATTACAATAGTGCGGACTGATGCTCGCAACAACTTCCTTATTCTGCTAAGTGAAACACAGGCATATCTGTTAGGTTAACAGACCGCTGTATATCAGATCCCATACTGTAAGAGGCATTACCTCACAGGCACTCTCCAGCGCTGTAGGCTACGCTCTCACATTGCCTGCTGTATACCTTGTGTTATTCACCCAGACATACATCCATATTAAGAGAACCTCCCTATCTCTATAAACTAAATAAAATCTACCACTCCTTCCTTGTAGGTACAAACCCACAACCTGTCTATACCTACACAAAACATGGATATTAACCACATATATGTGCGCTTATTGGTAAATAATTAAAATATTAAAATTAGTAAAAATAGCATATTAAAATTATTATTATAAACCATCTGATAAAAGTTTATTAATTAATTAAAATTACATATGTACCTCCTAATCCATAAGCATGTTAAATTAATACAAATTACGGCAAAAAATGAATGATAAATTCATATTCAGAATAAATTAAATAATAATACGGAGGACAGCACCAACTATGCCCTGCCGCAAGCCACCCTATCTCATCACACGTAGGCAATACGTTTCGATACATGATGATGAGTTAAAAATAAACATAAATCTAATACCTAATGTCTCGGCAGATATTTAATCCCCTTAAACAATCAAGACATGCGACTTCAACGTTTCATTCAATTACACAAATTACGTGTTAAGCATCCCCAAAATCTATAAATTTAAAAGTCATTGATAAAAATCTATAAATTTAAAAGTCATTGATAAAACCATTCAGGTCTAGCTCTATATTTAACCCCCTCGGGGCCAGACTCTTCATTAAAAATATCCACCGAGTTTCCCTTTGGGATAGATTCCTAACTCTGTTGGATCCCCTCCACGAGGGATGAATCACATCTATCCCACAATACTGTAACAGGGAGGGGTCTTGTTGATGTTTTTCCTTAAAATGTAGAGAAACGCTATGGTATTTGTAACCATTCTTAATATTAGTTAGGTGTTCTGAGATTCTAATTCTGAGGAGCCTCTTCGTTCTCCCCACATAAAGTAAGCCACATGGGCACCACATTAGGTAAACTACATGTGAGGAGTTGCAAGTGCTGAATTCTTTAATGTCGAAGGATTCTCCCTCCCTATTGGTTACACTCGTTATTCCTCTGTGTCTTACTTTTACCGTTTTACAGCAAATACATCTCCTGCAACAGTAAAAGCCTCTAAGGTTCAATCTCAAATCATTTTGCCTTGGTGGGTCCAATATTTTCTTGACCACATGATCGCCAAAACTTGGGGCTCTTCTATATATGAACTTTGGGTGATCCGGTAGTACCTCTCCCAGGTGCCTGTCCCTGCACAGAATATGCCAATGTCTTCTAAAAATGCTTTCGATATCCTTATACTGGCAATGATATCCAGAAATAAACCCATACTGATGTGAGTTATCCCTTACTGTAATTTCCTTTTTACTAAGACATTGCTCCCTGGGCATTTCTGCCACTTCCTGGATGACCCCATTCAATTCACCTTCCCCATATCCTTTTTGTATGAACCTGTTCTTTAGGATCCCAGCTTGCTCAAAAAAGTCTTCTAACTGTGTACAGTTGCGGCGTACACGCAACATTTGTCCCTTTGGGATATTCCTTATCCATGTTGGGTGGTGGCAGCTTCTTATTGATAAATAGCTGTTGCGATCCGTTGGTTTGAAAAATACCTTAGTTTTTAGCCCATTCCCTTCTCTTATTATCGTGACATCCAAGAAATTGACTGAGTGGTTGCTGATTTGATGTTCTAATTTAATGTTATTATTATTGGCATTGAGTTCATGTATCAAATCAATAGCAGATTCCTCTGTACCCTCCCAAATGAATAGGAGGTCATCTATGAATCTTCGATAAAATAACAATTGGGGTCTCCTTTGGCTGAAAACCTTCCTGTCCTCCCACTCAGCCATGAACAGGTTGGCGAGGCTAGGGGCATATTTAGCCCCCATGGCCACGCCAACCTGCTGAGAGTAAAACCGTTCGTTACACCAAAAATAATTGTGGGACATGCAAAAGTCCAACACATGTCCCAAAAAGCATTTCTGGACTCCCGGGATATCATGTTGTATTTCAGTATAGAAGGAGGCCACGTCAGCCATTACCAAATATACCGGTGATGAAGTCTCTAAACGGACCTCTTTAAGCAAAGATAATAACTCTCCAGTGTCCTTCAGATACGCTCTAGTAACTTTAACACTCAGCTGAAGAAATTTATCCAAGTACTCCCCCAGTCTGGCAGTTACAGAGCCAATCCCATTGACAATGGGGCAAGGTGGTGGGCATTGTGCATTTTTATGCACCTTTGGCAGGGTATAAATAATTGGAATCCTGCAGGCGCTCGGAACCAGATATCTCTTCTCTTTCAAGTTTAACGCATCTATTCTATAGCCCCATTCCACCAAGGACGATAGCTGCACTCTATATGTTTCAGTGGGGTCAGAGGATAACTTCTTATAGGTAGAACTGTCCCCTACCAGCTCCAAAAGCTGGTTGAGATAAAATGTCTTATCCAGTAATACCACCCCTCCCCCCTTATCAGCAGGTCGTATTATAAGGTCCTTTTTCTCTTCCAAGGATTTGATCCCTTCCCTGATGTACTGGGGATTCACTCCCTTACGTGGGACCAACTTCTCAATGTCATTTAGTACCAAATTCTTGAATACTTCTACAAAATGATTGCTTGGATTCTGGGGATTAAAGATAGACTTATTCTTCAACCCCGTATCTATTTTGTTGGTAGGTGCCATAGCTTTCATCGTAGACACCACCGGATGGTTAAGAAAATATTTTTTGATATTCAGGGATCTAATGAATTTGTGTGTGTCTATATAGACATCAAACTTATTCATTACCTTTTTAGGGGCACATTTCAAACCCAAGTTCAATATGTTGAGCTCCTTATGATTGAGCTCAACATTACTTAAGTTATAGATGCCCGTATTTATACATCTCTCGGTCTTTTTCTTGGATTTTTTGGATCTTCCTGCCCTACATCCCCTCCTTCTCCTCGTGGGGGCACAATCTCTTTGTTGTAACCACGGGGAGGTATCTGTCTTCCTCCTCCTTTCTGATAAAGCCCACCGGGATTCCTCCTCGGTGTTCCTCCTCCCCTCCCCTGTTGTCCTAAAAAAGGAGTATATTCAGGTTGCTCTTGTCTTTGCAGTGGTGAAAACCTATTATACAGGGGTATATCTCCATGCCCTTCTAAATATTGTTGAGGTGGGGGATATTGTTGCCATTGCCTATACTCCTGTGGTGTGCTTCCCCTATAGTTCCTGGGGGATGGATAATCATAATATCCACGTGGATATCCTCCTCTTCCCCGTGATGGGGGCCTAGGGGATAGGTGGTATCCATATCCTCCTCTTCCCCGTGATGAGGGCCTGGGGGAATGATAGCGGCCACCCGCATAGTGATCTTCCCCTATATTCCGACCCCTCTCGTTTGGTCTCGGCTCCATTGCAACAGCTCCATCTTTACCCCTATTTACTACTTTTTTATTGTTATTATTCGTAGTTTCTGGTTTTTGCAGGGGATTACTGGTCCCCCCTGCTGCATTACTATTAGCAGCTGGGTCCCCAGTATTATTGTTCACTGTTGTCTGCCAAGCATATATTTTATTAGTTTTAAAATCATTCGAATCTCTATTAAACATTTTTACCTTCTTTTTTTGCGTTTCTCTATCAATTTTTTCTAATTTCTTCTTTATATTGACATTGAACTCATTCATTTGATTGGAATCGTTAATGGGTTCCAATTTATCTTGTAATGCTTTAATCTTTTCATTTAACATGCTTAATTTGATTTGCTTCCTTTTCAGGACTAATCCCTGTAATTCCCTACCTACTTTATTGAAGAATTCCAGCCATTCATTCATGAATGACTGGTCATTCAATCCATCCTGAGGTGGTACTTCCCACCTCAGGCTCCTAAATATGAGGTTCTCTCTACGGGAGTGTTCAAACGTGAACACATCCCACCATGTTTTTACTTGTTTTTTCCAGTAGATTTTCCAGTGTTTTTAACACTGTCGAGAAGTCTTCCTCATATTCAACCATAGGCTGATCATTAGAGAAAACTGTCTCGGGGTTATGTTGTCTATTGGTTAAGAAACTGAACGCATCCATAGCTGCAGGTGGTGAGGAATGTCTCGTAAATATAATAAGGTATTTTAGATTGATAAACCGCCCTTCAACCCAAAACACCTCCACCGCGCTCCCTATCCTCCACAGATAAAAGTAAAAATAATGTGAATATAGTAAACCGTGTGGTGAAAAATCTCTCCACAATCAATGTGAAGCGGCCCCTTTAAATTTATGGTGCAACAACTAAATATTTGATCAAGGGTGCCTGTGACTAACACACTCCACACACAGGCATCCAGGAAAAAATAAGAGGCGCTTTGATAAAGTGTACTAGTGCCTTTAACACAGTGATGGTGTGACCCTCTATATGTGTTCTATACACTATCCCAGAGTTATCTGATCTCACTCTGAACAAATCTATAACTATAAATGATAAGTGTACATATCATAACCCTATAAGTGTGCAAGTGTCCTTAATACAGTGATGGCGTGACCCTCTAGATATATATTTCAACACTCACACGCATAGATAATTAACTATACGTCTCCAGTGTTACATAAATGGAGTCACCACATGTACAAACCGTATAATAAAGTGCAATAAATCCCAACATTAGTAAAGATAATAATCAGTCCAAAAATAGACGTGACATCACACGTGATAAAAATATGTGTCCAAAGCAGGTGATATTAACTCTTGATCTAGGTAAAGGTGATACTGTGTCTCTTCCACCTTTCCCCTCGTGAACAGTGATTCCACTCCCTCAAGAATTGCACTCACTGACTTGTTTTGCCAGCATTTTCATGCAAGGCAAAAATCGCTTAATTACCACACACCAGGGTAAAAGGATCAATCGTTGTTCCACAGTGAATGTATAACATGAGGTCCACATGAAAAAAACAAATGCTCCAATAGTGTAAACCAGCAACACACATTTATTAAAACACTGCAATCTTCTAACAATCCACTCACATTTAGAACAATAAAATTCAGCCAGAGTAAAGTGCAGATTACATCAGACCAAATCCAGTGAAACCAAACATAACAAACGGTCACGGCGGACCCGAGGTGTGCTGATGCCAATTCTCAATCTCACCCCTCCCTTGATGGTCCTCCGTGCTGCTGTGTAAACAATGCTCCTTTCCTATAGTGTAGTTAACAGCGCTGTGCGTCACGTCTCACAGCCACGCCCCCGACATGTTTCGTCATAAATTGACTTCCTCATGGGATAGGCTGTGCACTCTGCCACTCATCCCTTATATGCAAAACTCGCTAACGCCCATTGGCCGGCTAATCGCGCATGCGCACAACTCGGGTCCCCGTCATATGGATTTCACTGAGAGCTCCGGTGTACGCTGCATTAAGGATCAGGCATTACAATAGTGCGGACTGATGCTCGCAACAACTTCCTTATTCTGCTAAGTGAAACACAGGCATATCTGTTAGGTTAACAGACCGCTGTATATCAGATCCCATACTGTAAGAGGCATTACCTCACAGGCACTCTCCAGCGCTGTAGGCTACGCTCTCACATTGCCTGCTGTATACCTTGTGTTATTCACCCAGACATACATCCATATTAAGAGAACCTCCCTATCTCTATAAACTAAATAAAATCTACCACTCCTTCCTTGTAGGTACAAACCCACAACCTGTCTATACCTACACAAAACATGGATATTAACCACATATATGTGCGCTTATTGGTAAATAATTAAAATATTAAAATTAGTAAAAATAGCATATTAAAATTATTATTATAAACCATCTGATAAAAGTTTATTAATTAATTAAAATTACATATGTACCTCCTAATCCATAAGCATGTTAAATTAATACAAATTACGGCAAAAAATGAATGATAAATTCATATTCAGAATAAATTAAATAATAATACGGAGGACAGCACCAACTATGCCCTGCCGCAAGCCACCCTATCTCATCACACGTAGGCAATACGTTTCGATACATGATGATGAGTTAAAAATAAACATAAATCTAATACCTAATGTCTCGGCAGATATTTAATCCCCTTAAACAATCAAGACATGCGACTTCAACGTTTCATTCAATTACACAAATTACGTGTTAAGCATCCCCAAAATCTATAAATTTAAAAGTCATTGATAAAAATCTATAAATTTAAAAGTCATTGATAAAACCATTCAGGTCTAGCTCTATATTTAACCCCCTCGGGGCCAGACTCTTCATTAAAAATATCCACCGAGTTTCCCTTTGGGATAGATTCCTAACTCTGTTGGATCCCCTCCACGAGGGATGAATCACATCTATCCCACAATACTGTAACAGGGAGGGGTCTTGTTGATGTTTTTCCTTAAAATGTAGAGAAACGCTATGGTATTTGTAACCATTCTTAATATTAGTTAGGTGTTCTGAGATTCTAATTCTGAGGAGCCTCTTCGTTCTCCCCACATAAAGTAAGCCACATGGGCACCACATTAGGTAAACTACATGTGAGGAGTTGCAAGTGCTGAATTCTTTAATGTCGAAGGATTCTCCCTCCCTATTGGTTACACTCGTTATTCCTCTGTGTCTTACTTTTACCGTTTTACAGCAAATACATCTCCTGCAACAGTAAAAGCCTCTAAGGTTCAATCTCAAATCATTTTGCCTTGGTGGGTCCAATATTTTCTTGACCACATGATCGCCAAAACTTGGGGCTCTTCTATATATGAACTTTGGGTGATCCGGTAGTACCTCTCCCAGGTGCCTGTCCCTGCACAGAATATGCCAATGTCTTCTAAAAATGCTTTCGATATCCTTATACTGGCAATGATATCCAGAAATAAACCCATACTGATGTGAGTTATCCCTTACTGTAATTTCCTTTTTACTAAGACATTGCTCCCTGGGCATTTCTGCCACTTCCTGGATGACCCCATTCAATTCACCTTCCCCATATCCTTTTTGTATGAACCTGTTCTTTAGGATCCCAGCTTGCTCAAAAAAGTCTTCTAACTGTGTACAGTTGCGGCGTACACGCAACATTTGTCCCTTTGGGATATTCCTTATCCATGTTGGGTGGTGGCAGCTTCTTATTGATAAATAGCTGTTGCGATCCGTTGGTTTGAAAAATACCTTAGTTTTTAGCCCATTCCCTTCTCTTATTATCGTGACATCCAAGAAATTGACTGAGTGGTTGCTGATTTGATGTTCTAATTTAATGTTATTATTATTGGCATTGAGTTCATGTATCAAATCAATAGCAGATTCCTCTGTACCCTCCCAAATGAATAGGAGGTCATCTATGAATCTTCGATAAAATAACAATTGGGGTCTCCTTTGGCTGAAAACCTTCCTGTCCTCCCACTCAGCCATGAACAGGTTGGCGAGGCTAGGGGCATATTTAGCCCCCATGGCCACGCCAACCTGCTGAGAGTAAAACCGTTCGTTACACCAAAAATAATTGTGGGACATGCAAAAGTCCAACACATGTCCCAAAAAGCATTTCTGGACTCCCGGGATATCATGTTGTATTTCAGTATAGAAGGAGGCCACGTCAGCCATTACCAAATATACCGGTGATGAAGTCTCTAAACGGACCTCTTTAAGCAAAGATAATAACTCTCCAGTGTCCTTCAGATACGCTCTAGTAACTTTAACACTCAGCTGAAGAAATTTATCCAAGTACTCCCCCAGTCTGGCAGTTACAGAGCCAATCCCATTGACAATGGGGCAAGGTGGTGGGCATTGTGCATTTTTATGCACCTTTGGCAGGGTATAAATAATTGGAATCCTGCAGGCGCTCGGAACCAGATATCTCTTCTCTTTCAAGTTTAACGCATCTATTCTATAGCCCCATTCCACCAAGGACGATAGCTGCACTCTATATGTTTCAGTGGGGTCAGAGGATAACTTCTTATAGGTAGAACTGTCCCCTACCAGCTCCAAAAGCTGGTTGAGATAAAATGTCTTATCCAGTAATACCACCCCTCCCCCCTTATCAGCAGGTCGTATTATAAGGTCCTTTTTCTCTTCCAAGGATTTGATCCCTTCCCTGATGTACTGGGGATTCACTCCCTTACGTGGGACCAACTTCTCAATGTCATTTAGTACCAAATTCTTGAATACTTCTACAAAATGATTGCTTGGATTCTGGGGATTAAAGATAGACTTATTCTTCAACCCCGTATCTATTTTGTTGGTAGGTGCCATAGCTTTCATCGTAGACACCACCGGATGGTTAAGAAAATATTTTTTGATATTCAGGGATCTAATGAATTTGTGTGTGTCTATATAGACATCAAACTTATTCATTACCTTTTTAGGGGCACATTTCAAACCCAAGTTCAATATGTTGAGCTCCTTATGATTGAGCTCAACATTACTTAAGTTATAGATGCCCGTATTTATACATCTCTCGGTCTTTTTCTTGGATTTTTTGGATCTTCCTGCCCTACATCCCCTCCTTCTCCTCGTGGGGGCACAATCTCTTTGTTGTAACCACGGGGAGGTATCTGTCTTCCTCCTCCTTTCTGATAAAGCCCACCGGGATTCCTCCTCGGTGTTCCTCCTCCCCTCCCCTGTTGTCCTAAAAAAGGAGTATATTCAGGTTGCTCTTGTCTTTGCAGTGGTGAAAACCTATTATACAGGGGTATATCTCCATGCCCTTCTAAATATTGTTGAGGTGGGGGATATTGTTGCCATTGCCTATACTCCTGTGGTGTGCTTCCCCTATAGTTCCTGGGGGATGGATAATCATAATATCCACGTGGATATCCTCCTCTTCCCCGTGATGGGGGCCTAGGGGATAGGTGGTATCCATATCCTCCTCTTCCCCGTGATGAGGGCCTGGGGGAATGATAGCGGCCACCCGCATAGTGATCTTCCCCTATATTCCGACCCCTCTCGTTTGGTCTCGGCTCCATTGCAACAGCTCCATCTTTACCCCTATTTACTACTTTTTTATTGTTATTATTCGTAGTTTCTGGTTTTTGCAGGGGATTACTGGTCCCCCCTGCTGCATTACTATTAGCAGCTGGGTCCCCAGTATTATTGTTCACTGTTGTCTGCCAAGCATATATTTTATTAGTTTTAAAATCATTCGAATCTCTATTAAACATTTTTACCTTCTTTTTTTGCGTTTCTCTATCAATTTTTTCTAATTTCTTCTTTATATTGACATTGAACTCATTCATTTGATTGGAATCGTTAATGGGTTCCAATTTATCTTGTAATGCTTTAATCTTTTCATTTAACATGCTTAATTTGATTTGCTTCCTTTTCAGGACTAATCCCTGTAATTCCCTACCTACTTTATTGAAGAATTCCAGCCATTCATTCATGAATGACTGGTCATTCAATCCATCCTGAGGTGGTACTTCCCACCTCAGGCTCCTAAATATGAGGTTCTCTCTACGGTAGTGTTCAAACGTGAACACATCCCACCATGTTTTTACTTGTTTTTTCCAGTAGATTTTCCAGTGTTTTTAACACTGTCGAGAAGTCTTCCTCATATTCAACCATAGGCTGATCATTAGAGAAAACTGTCTCGGGGTTATGTTGTCTATTGGTTAAGAAACTGAACGCATCCATAGCTGCAGGTGGTGAGGAATGTCTCGTAAATATAATAAGGTATTTTAGATTGATAAACCGCCCTTCAACCCAAAACACCTCCACCGCGCTCCCTATCCTCCACAGATAAAAGTAAAAATAATGTGAATATAGTAAACCGTGTGGTGAAAAATCTCTCCACAATCAATGTGAAGCGGCCCCTTTAAATTTATGGTGCAACAACTAAATATTTGATCAAGGGTGCCTGTGACTAACACACTCCACACACAGGCATCCAGGAAAAAATAAGAGGCGCTTTGATAAAGTGTACTAGTGCCTTTAACACAGTGATGGTGTGACCCTCTATATGTGTTCTATACACTATCCCAGAGTTATCTGATCTCACTCTGAACAAATCTATAACTATAAATGATAAGTGTACATATCATAACCCTATAAGTGTGCAAGTGTCCTTAATACAGTGATGGCGTGACCCTCTAGATATATATTTCAACACTCACACGCATAGATAATTAACTATACGTCTCCAGTGTTACATAAATGGAGTCA
Organism: Aquarana catesbeiana; assembly: GCF_042186555.1. NCBI lineage: Eukaryota > Metazoa > Chordata > Amphibia > Anura > Ranidae > Aquarana > Aquarana catesbeiana. Next base: position 647,227,835 of record NC_133328.1, on the reverse strand, counting down.
CCACATGTACAAACCGTATAATAAAGTGCAATAAATCCCAACATTAGTAAAGATAATAATCAGTCCAAAAATAGACGTGACATCACACGTGATAAAAATATGTGTCCAAAGCAGGTGATATTAACTCTTGATCTAGGTAAAGGTGATACTGTGTCTCTTCCACCTTTCCCCTCGTGAACAGTGATTCCACTCCCTCAAGAATTGCACTCACTGACTTGTTTTGCCAGCATTTTCATGCAAGGCAAAAATCGCTTAATTACCACACACCAGGGTAAAAGGATCAATCGTTGTTCCACAGTGAATGTATAACATGAGGTCCACATGAAAAAAACAAATGCTCCAATAGTGTAAACCAGCAACACACATTTATTAAAACACTGCAATCTTCTAACAATCCACTCACATTTAGAACAATAAAATTCAGCCAGAGTAAAGTGCAGATTACATCAGACCAAATCCAGTGAAACCAAACATAACAAACGGTCACGGCGGACCCGAGGTGTGCTGATGCCAATTCTCAATCTCACCCCTCCCTTGATGGTCCTCCGTGCTGCTGTGTAAACAATGCTCCTTTCCTATAGTGTAGTTAACAGCGCTGTGCGTCACGTCTCACAGCCACGCCCCCGACATGTTTCGTCATAAATTGACTTCCTCATGGGATAGGCTGTGCACTCTGCCACTCATCCCTTATATGCAAAACTCGCTAACGCCCATTGGCCGGCTAATCGCGCATGCGCACAACTCGGGTCCCCGTCATATGGATTTCACTGAGAGCTCCGGTGTACGCTGCATTAAGGATCAGGCATTACAATAGTGCGGACTGATGCTCGCAACAACTTCCTTATTCTGCTAAGTGAAACACAGGCATATCTGTTAGGTTAACAGACCGCTGTATATCAGATCCCATACTGTAAGAGGCATTACCTCACAGGCACTCTCCAGCGCTGTAGGCTACGCTCTCACATTGCCTGCTGTATACCTTGTGTTATTCACCCAGACATACATCCATATTAAGAGAACCTCCCTATCTCTATAAACTAAATAAAATCTACCACTCCTTCCTTGTAGGTACAAACCCACAACCTGTCTATACCTACACAAAACATGGATATTAACCACATATATGTGCGCTTATTGGTAAATAATTAAAATATTAAAATTAGTAAAAATAGCATATTAAAATTATTATTATAAACCATCTGATAAAAGTTTATTAATTAATTAAAATTACATATGTACCTCCTAATCCATAAGCATGTTAAATTAATACAAATTACGGCAAAAAATGAATGATAAATTCATATTCAGAATAAATTAAATAATAATACGGAGGACAGCACCAACTATGCCCTGCCGCAAGCCACCCTATCTCATCACACGTAGGCAATACGTTTCGATACATGATGATGAGTTAAAAATAAACATAAATCTAATACCTAATGTCTCGGCAGATATTTAATCCCCTTAAACAATCAAGACATGCGACTTCAACGTTTCATTCAATTACACAAATTACGTGTTAAGCATCCCCAAAATCTATAAATTTAAAAGTCATTGATAAAAATCTATAAATTTAAAAGTCATTGATAAAACCATTCAGGTCTAGCTCTATATTTAACCCCCTCGGGGCCAGACTCTTCATTAAAAATATCCACCGAGTTTCCCTTTGGGATAGATTCCTAACTCTGTTGGATCCCCTCCACGAGGGATGAATCACATCTATCCCACAATACTGTAACAGGGAGGGGTCTTGTTGATGTTTTTCCTTAAAATGTAGAGAAACGCTATGGTATTTGTAACCATTCTTAATATTAGTTAGGTGTTCTGAGATTCTAATTCTGAGGAGCCTCTTCGTTCTCCCCACATAAAGTAAGCCACATGGGCACCACATTAGGTAAACTACATGTGAGGAGTTGCAAGTGCTGAATTCTTTAATGTCGAAGGATTCTCCCTCCCTATTGGTTACACTCGTTATTCCTCTGTGTCTTACTTTTACCGTTTTACAGCAAATACATCTCCTGCAACAGTAAAAGCCTCTAAGGTTCAATCTCAAATCATTTTGCCTTGGTGGGTCCAATATTTTCTTGACCACATGATCGCCAAAACTTGGGGCTCTTCTATATATGAACTTTGGGTGATCCGGTAGTACCTCTCCCAGGTGCCTGTCCCTGCACAGAATATGCCAATGTCTTCTAAAAATGCTTTCGATATCCTTATACTGGCAATGATATCCAGAAATAAACCCATACTGATGTGAGTTATCCCTTACTGTAATTTCCTTTTTACTAAGACATTGCTCCCTGGGCATTTCTGCCACTTCCTGGATGACCCCATTCAATTCACCTTCCCCATATCCTTTTTGTATGAACCTGTTCTTTAGGATCCCAGCTTGCTCAAAAAGTCTTCTAACTGTGTACAGTTGCGGCGTACACGCAACATTTGTCCCTTTGGGATATTCCTTATCCATGTTGGGTGGTGGCAGCTTCTTATTGATAAATAGCTGTTGCGATCCGTTGGTTTGAAAAATACCTTAGTTTTTAGCCCATTCCCTTCTCTTATTATCGTGACATCCAAGAAATTGACTGAGTGGTTGCTGATTTGATGTTCTAATTTAATGTTATTATTATTGGCATTGAGTTCATGTATCAAATCAATAGCAGATTCCTCTGTACCCTCCCAAATGAATAGGAGGTCATCTATGAATCTTCGATAAAATAACAATTGGGGTCTCCTTTGGCTGAAAACCTTCCTGTCCTCCCACTCAGCCATGAACAGGTTGGCGAGGCTAGGGGCATATTTAGCCCCCATGGCCACGCCAACCTGCTGAGAGTAAAACCGTTCGTTACACCAAAAATAATTGTGGGACATGCAAAAGTCCAACACATGTCCCAAAAAGCATTTCTGGACTCCCGGGATATCATGTTGTATTTCAGTATAGAAGGAGGCCACGTCAGCCATTACCAAATATACCGGTGATGAAGTCTCTAAACGGACCTCTTTAAGCAAAGATAATAACTCTCCAGTGTCCTTCAGATACGCTCTAGTAACTTTAACACTCAGCTGAAGAAATTTATCCAAGTACTCCCCCAGTCTGGCAGTTACAGAGCCAATCCCATTGACAATGGGGCAAGGTGGTGGGCATTGTGCATTTTTATGCACCTTTGGCAGGGTATAAATAATTGGAATCCTGCAGGCGCTCGGAACCAGATATCTCTTCTCTTTCAAGTTTAACGCATCTATTCTATAGCCCCATTCCACCAAGGACGATAGCTGCACTCTATATGTTTCAGTGGGGTCAGAGGATAACTTCTTATAGGTAGAACTGTCCCCTACCAGCTCCAAAAGCTGGTTGAGATAAAATGTCTTATCCAGTAATACCACCCCTCCCCCCTTATCAGCAGGTCGTATTATAAGGTCCTTTTTCTCTTCCAAGGATTTGATCCCTTCCCTGATGTACTGGGGATTCACTCCCTTACGTGGGACCAACTTCTCAATGTCATTTAGTACCAAATTCTTGAATACTTCTACAAAATGATTGCTTGGATTCTGGGGATTAAAGATAGACTTATTCTTCAACCCCGTATCTATTTTGTTGGTAGGTGCCATAGCTTTCATCGTAGACACCACCGGATGGTTAAGAAAATATTTTTTGATATTCAGGGATCTAATGAATTTGTGTGTGTCTATATAGACATCAAACTTATTCATTACCTTTTTAGGGGCACATTTCAAACCCAAGTTCAATATGTTGAGCTCCTTATGATTGAGCTCAACATTACTTAAGTTATAGATGCCCGTATTTATACATCTCTCGGTCTTTTTCTTGGATTTTTTG